>NW_019384540.1:452568-454268 GCF_000671375.1 Centruroides sculpturatus | reverse complement strand
ATTCTGTTTATATGATACATTAGAACAGAGTCGTATTTACTTAAAACTACGACTATATGCAAATATACATATAATTTTATATGGCCGACGGCCACAGTATTATTTTCATTTCTTAACGCGGGCTATATGGTATTGAGATTTTTTTATTTTAAAGTCGAATTTAGGTGGGGATCCTCAGGAGTTTCCCGAATCAAATAACAAAAACTAAACATTCGCATCACCGAGAATTAGTTTGAAGATTGTCGAAATTCAGAGATTACAATAATAATGTTTACGATAAAATGTACTTTTCGTCATACTGACAACGATAGGAATATTGTCGAGTTTTCTTGTGCATTCTTGACAATGTTAGGGCCCCCTCAATCGCGGGGCCCCGGTGCACAGCATCCGCCGCACCCCCCCGATGGCCGGCCCTGCATTAATCTATATGAGTTATACAGAGACTCGTGTAAGAGAGGTTGCAGCCGAAGTTTTCATCTCTAAAACGTTTACGCTAGTACCAGTCAGACGTGAACGTCGAGATTTCTGTTTGAACAACGAAAACACAAAAAATTATCAGTAGCGAAGAACCAAATTTGTACTACAATTCCTATAGAGCAAATTGGTCATTTTTTTAAAAAGTTTTAATTATTGATACTTTTATTATTAACGCCCTAAATGCGGATAGTTTATAAACCGTTGGGTCATTAGAATTTGCCGGAATATACATCGAATCATGCGTGGGCTTGATGTAGACCTTCGTGCATAAAGTTCCATTCTTAAATTCAATGCTGACGTCCAAGAAGTGTAGCTCCTTTTTACTAATTTGCTCCAGGTTAAGTTTTAAGCCATGTTGGTTTGAGTTCACTTGGCCTAAGAATCGTTTTATCATTGCGTCATTCTTCCAAATAATTAGATCATCATCTACATATCTTTTATACATGATTACGTATTCATTATAGTTGATAAGCGTCATGCGTTCTATTTTTCTCACCACCAACTCACAGAGCAGGCCAGACATCGGGCTGCCCATCGGGACACCCCTTAACTGCTTATAAACTTTACCTTGGAAACTGAAAAACGACTGAAAGCATATCAGATCAACCATTATCTCTAAATCTTTTCTGTGTTCGTATGCTTTTGGGTGTAACTCACATAAGAGGTTCACTAATTCCTCAAAACACGAGGTAAGATTTATTGATGGCAACATACTATCGAAATCCATCACTGTCCCAATCTCATTGTCCATTAACGATAGATCATGCAGGTCATTAACCAAACTAAACGCGTCCTTTGTGACAAATTAATAGTTTTCAATTAGTTGTGTTAAATGCCTATGCATACGTTTTTCCAGAATGTATGTTGGTCCTTTACACTTCTCTACTAGAATAGAAACCTTAGGGTGAGGATTAAGGAGCACCGATACGATGTCGCAAAAAACAAGTGTACAACAGCATTATCCAAAATGGCGCAAGCAGATGGTTCGGTTGTTAAATGGGAGGATGCCAAAATTCTTACAAAAGTTGTCATCCATAACTGAGAAATGCGAAATTTACAGAGCGAGTTTGGCTGACAGATGTTTAAATTATAAAGATGCGACGGTATTACCGTCATCCTGGAAATACATAATAAGAAGTAACACGTCTGCCGTGACTCAATAGATATCTGGGTTGATGTATAAGGAATTGTTCCTTAGTGTTTGCGGCCAATCACCGTATTTT
>NW_019384540.1:415032-451878 GCF_000671375.1 Centruroides sculpturatus | reverse complement strand
TTGTATTCTATTGAAATAATAGAAATATTGGATAATCGTTCTTGTCCGATAGTTGATCTTAAATAATTTTTTATTAAGTTTAACTTGCTAAAACTTCTCTCACACGAAGCAATAGAAACGGGAAGAGTTAGAAATATTCGAAGAGCGACATTGATATTTGGGTAAGGCTCAATTAAGCCAAAATCATGAAGAGCCTGTAGAATATTAAGCGGAGATGCAGTTTCTATATTTTGTATAAGAGTCGTTACTTCAAACTTAAAACTTTCAATTTCACTTGTGAATTCGTACTTTTTTAAATCTGCTATATTTAATAGCGAGATCTGCAGCTGATTTTTTTTTTTTAAATCAGCAACACTCATGTATTGTAAAGAAGAGCCATAGAGAAAGCAAAATTTAGCCTTTTTATCAGTAACATTTTAAAGACCTCGGGGGCCCCTTCGAGGCCCTTCTCGGCCGCATAGTTCGCTTACCGCTTAATCCGCCATCATGCGTATCACAATAAAGCAAAAAATTATGTCAGAATTTCTGCACGCCTTTTACAACCTTCAGACTAAGATTTTATTCGAGAGTTACCACGTTTTCTATTTAGCAATTAAAAAAATCCCCGGGCAGATTAATTTTTTTACAAAATGTTACCTTTACAGATTTCTAGCTCTCTGCACACTAGAAAAATCTAGAAATACAGTTTTGTATATCGTAATAATATTAGTCGTCGCCAGAGAGCTCTATAAAGTAGAGAAAAATCTTTAAATTTGAAAACTATAAACATAAATTTAAATTTCTCAAAAAATAAACAAAATTTCAAAAGTCGTTACTTTTGGCTGATTTGTCTGCGGTCTCCGCTATCTCACTACGTCCCTCTAAAAGTCGCTATGGTTGGGAACACTGGTGAGCAAACATCTAGGGTCTAAATAAGGTAAAATGTAATCGCCAATAAAAAGGAGGAAAAATGTAAGATTTAAAACTATAATTTCTTGTGAACAGCAGTTTGGGCCCCCCTTCCAAAATGGGCCCTGTGCGAATGCACCTGTTGCACCTGCCTAGTTACGGCTCTGGGTAAAACGACCAATAATGACTTTTGTCATTCTCTTTGCTCGTCCTCTACCCATTCCAATCCAAAAAATGTATTGTAAGAGCTTTATTTAGCGATTATTTATCGTTTGGGATTTCGCAAGGATATAGACTTTCAATTGCTACAACGGTTGAGTTCCCGGGTCCCACGGAAGTGCAATCGTGCTCCTGGGCACTCAACCGTTGTACTAATAAAGTCCATAGCCTTGCGAAAGTCCAAACGATTAGACTCGGAAATAATTGCCAAGTAAATCTTTTACAATACGGAAACAATATTTTTCATTGTCTTCCGATAAATATTGTTTCTTTAACAATGTAGATCGAAACAATGAATATGCTTATTTATTAAATTTTTTATGTGAAATATTTATGAATTAATAATTTTATTTTTTATTTTGAAATTACTGTCATATTATACAGTATTTAAATATTCTGTTAGTTTTACTTTATTTTTGTACAATAGCAAATTGTTGTTAGTTGTAATAGTAGAATTGCCAGACAGAGAACTATTAATGTCCGGACGTTGCCACGAACATTCCCTGAGAGCTATTCAAATCAGATATTTTTTATTTATTTATTTAAGTATTCAATTGAAAAACTGACTTTTTTACATTACATTTATAAGCATTTTAAAAAATAAAATGTTGCATTTGTAGAGTAATTTATTTAAAATTAAAATTTATTGAAAAAACTTTATTATTTTTTGTTTAGTAATGACATTTCACATCTACAGAAACACAAGATTGAATCGTAATTTACACATTGCTACTATTCTGTTTCTTTTATTTCAATATATATCCGGTCTAAACACCTCAATTTTCTAGGAATTATCAGATCTACAGACGCTGTAATTACTAGCCAATCAAGAACTTTTTATTTTATAAATGACTCATTTATAATTAATCTTTTCTCTTCAAAATTTACATACCTAATAATAATTGAAGTTTGTTCCTTATGGGAAATATCAGGAGTACAATCCATTTGGATACTATAGTATGTGGCTGCTTTTATATCGTCTTTAATTTTGTCAAGGACTTCATCTCCTAACGCAGAAATAATTTGTTCTTGTGATCTATGTGCTAAATGATGCACGATTCTGTTTATATGATACATTAGAACAGAGTCGTATTTACTTAAAACTACGACTATATGCAAATATACATATAATTTTATATGGCCGACGGCCACAGTATTATTTCATTTCTTAACGCGGGCTATATGGTATTGAGATTTTTTTTTTAAAGTCGAATTTAGGTGGGGATTCTCGGGAGTTTCCCGAATCAAATAACAAAAACTAAACATTCGCATCACCGAGAATTAGTTTGAAGATTGTCGAAATTCAGAGATTACAATAATAATGTTTACGATAAAATGTACTTTTCGTCATACTGACAACGATAGGAATATTGTCGAGTTTTCTTGTGCATTCTTGACAATGTTAGGGCCCCCTCAATCGCGGGGCCCCGGTGCACAGCAACCGCCGCACCCCCCGACGGCCGGCCCTGGGTTAGAACAAAAAAAAAAAAAATACAAATCTGGATATTTTGGGGAAATTTTTCCGGAAAATGGGTCCGCGCGGCTACCCTAATTTCCGGATTCGATTATACGTCGAACGAAATCCACAACGAACGGGCGGAAAAGTCGGGAAATTTCGCGTCGGATGTACACGATGGAACGTTTTATAACCCGAATAAAGTCATTACGTAGCGTTTTGTCGTTATAAGAACACTCGCGCCTCGCCATTCGTAATAAAGGCGTCGGCCGATCGTTCCGAGGTCTCGAGTTCGAGTTCGGCCGGAGAGTTCTGGAAACTTTTCACGGCCGACCGGCTATCTCTTTGTAAATCGGGCCTAACCAACCATCGATATAATTAAAAACGTATTTTTAATAATAATAATCGAAATTTAATAGACGATTTAAAAAAAAAAAAAAAACGAGAAATTTCCTACTGGAGTGAACTGGCAACGTTACCCGACGAGTGGAGGCGCGAGACTCGAAGTGAGAATGGAGACGAGTGGCGTGTGGCTGAGCAAGGCGGAAAACAAGGTGAGTAAAACTCTGTCGAAAGTCTTCATTTTTCGATGGTCCTTAATCCGTTAATATCTGTAGATAGGGTTAAATTTAATCTTCGTAATCTTTAAATAAATTTAGAATGTTTAATGGACTTTAACTTTGAACATTTCTAGGAAAAAAGAGATACTTCAAACATGTGATTAGTAATTAAATAGTTTGTTGTATGAGTAAGTGAATTAATGTCGGTGGATCATTCCTAAGCGGAATAATTCTATAAATGAGATGTCTTATGTAAAACTTGTACCTAATTTGGACGTACAAATTCCAATGTTTCCACTGATTCTAGTTTCCTATGTTTCAGACTAAAGAGCAAATGATTTTTAAGAAGTACAAGAGGAAGCAGAGGTTCGTAGACAAAATTAATCAAAAGAAAATAACTGAGTTTTTGAGCGTTAAAACCGACGAGGAAACGAAGGAGACGGAGAACCGTCGGTCCGATCGTTCCGTTCGGTGTTGCCTTCCGAAATCCCCTTTCCCTTTCAAAAAAGACGGTTTGAAGGAAGAAGAACGTTCTGCGGAAGGGGAGGAAATTTTCTCCGGCCGAGACGAATGCCGGGAACGCTTGACTGAATTGTCGTCTGCGTACGATGACCGACGTCGGGAAGACGAACGTTTCTCGGAAAGTTTGGATTTGCATTCCAGTTTAGAACTTCGACCGTTTATCCCGGTTGACGGTTCCTTTTCCGGTTGTGATCTTTGGACGTCGTCGATTCCAGAAGCCACGATCTACTCCTTCCCAAACAATAGAATGTAGAAGAAAGAAAGGAAAGGACGTTCCTGACAAAAATTTTATATCGCTGTGTAAGTGAATTTTTACAATAATTAGTTGAAATTGGTAGAAAACACTTAATTTTTTTTTTACTGCCATTAAGGCAGTAAAAAGAAAAACTGGTTTTCATTGACTGTCAAAAACAAATTGTTTTTTCTGAATGATTTTTGCTACTCTATCTTTCTTTCTTTGAATGTTCTGTCAATTAAATTGTGTAATTCCTTCAGAATTCCTGACAAATGTTGTTCTATTACTTTAATAATTGCAGTCTAAACTGTAAGAGAGATATTCTCAAACCCTTTCCTTCTCGTATCAAAAATTATCATTGAATCAATGATGCCCCGATCCAGTATCTTGTAAAAATATCTAAATGGCCATCTAAGAGTTTTCCTGCCCATGGAATGTGTGTAAAGTAATTGATCAAAAATTTCCACCCTAATTTTTATCCGGGGATGGAAAACCAAAATAAAAATTTATTTATTTTGGTGTTCCGTTCCTTCCTTTTTTCTTTGTATAATTTGTCAGAAAATGACAGTATTTTGAATTCTTGCAAGTACGGGTATCCCTTGTATAATGTGGTAATGTGCCAAAAAAGTGCCGCATTATGTGAATGCTATACAACAATACAAAAGACTAATACAAAACATGGGGTATGTTCCAGAAGTTAACAAAAGTATACCATTCTTTTTCATTACTAAGAGAAAAATGTTTATTAAAGCAATTGATAATTTATTTCCAATCAATAATTAACTAACAATCACAATTAAAAGCAATATATTATGCATTAATATTAATTTTAGTTAAACAAGGGTGTTTTCTTTTTACAAAGTATCATTGTCTTCTAAGCTTTTCTGTTGATCTTGATCAGAAGTATCGGCAACATTTTCATATTTTTTAGTTTTAGATTTATAAGCATTATATCGGCTTTTCTTTGTTACTAGGCTTACTACAGCAACATTCGGTACAAGACCGGCTTTAGAAAATCACATTTTATTTCCGAGAGAATGCATTTCGGACCTTAAGTCCCTCGTCAACTCTTTATGATGTAACTATATTTAGGAAATATGCCTACAAGCTTAATTATGTTAACAGGAAAAATATCTTTTTTAAAAAATATTTATTTTAATTTAACTTGCATATTTATGAAATGTACAGTAAGGACGATAATAGGTACAATACCTGAGTATAAATTATTGATTTCCTGGTATTTGCTATAATAACAGTAGAATGTTAACAATTTTACATCATACATACTGTATTTTTTAATGTAAAATTGTAATATGTTGGTACGATAAATAAGATAAGCAGTGAAAAGCAAACAGTGTACACAGCGAAGGACACTGTTAAAACTACAATATAGCTAACAGTTTTACCGTTAAAACAATGAAATAAAAAACCTTTTTCACTGTTAAGACACCAAGACCATAAACTTGTTTACGGTGAAACTATAATACGATGAAGTGATGTGTAGAAAAAAATTGGAAATTTGCCACCATTTTTCCTTTTATTTACCCACTCCCTCCTCCCACACACCTTTTGGTCAGATATAAGTACTATGTTTCATGAATTTTAGGCCAAAATTATTATTCATAATTTTATTTTTGTTTTTAATTATTTCCAAATGCTCATACCATCTTCTTTTTTGACTATTTTAACAGTGTCCATCTGCTACAGCTGAGTTGTTATACTTAATTGCGGATATGTGTTCTTTAAGACAAATCTTAAAATTCCTGCCAGTTTCCCATATATAAGATTTAGGTATGGTACAGCTGGATTCTAATTTGTAAATAACATTTTTTTGATCCCATGTATTAACCTCATTGATGTGAGCATTTATTTTCCTATTTAGACTATGAATTTGTTCATATACTAAAATTATACTACATTTGTTAATTAAACAAATTTGATTCTTTCAAAGATATTCTGTTCATATGAGATTTTGAAAAATTTATAAGGGGTATTGTTACTTAGTTGTTTGTGTTTATTATCTTCTCTATTGCTAATCCAGTTGTCGATTATGCGTTTTCTATAGCCATTCATTAAATATATTTTTATAACGTTTGTATTTCAGTTAAAGGTCCAAAATGCATTCTCTTGGAAATAAAATATGATTTTCTAAAGCTGGTCTTGTATTGAATGATGGTGTAATAAGCTTAGGAACAAAGAAAAGCCGATATAGCACTTATAAATTTAATCCAACACTAGGCAAGAAGCATATTATTAATTTTTTTTAGTTTTATCATAAAATTTTTATGCATAATGAAATAGAAATAACTTATTAATTGAAAATTTCTAGCAGGTTGCATACTGAACGACTTTTTTCCATAATTTGTATTTGAATACCGAATTGTTAGAGTATCAAGATGCTACCATATTTTGTCATAAAGTACTACTTAACTATGAATGAAGTAATTCATAGGTAAGTAATACTTATAGTTAAAAAAGTTAAATAACACTTACCTAAAATTATTTAAATAAACTTTATTAAATACTAAGATTGGTAGGAACGTAAACAACAAGGACACCTGGTTGATAAGACAAAGAACTTGCACTAACTTTCCTATCAGTTTCATAAAACTGATGAAAAGCACAAAATAATTTAAAAATGTCACTAGTCTGAAATTTGCCAACAGATTTTAGAAAACACCCTTACTTGCTTAAATAAAAATTAACAAAATTTACACTTAAAAACTGAAATTTTGTATGGAGGATTTCCAAAACCAGAAGTTTTGTATGGAGATATCCCCAATTTTCAGACTGTGTTGTACAAGCGATACCTGTATTTTTGTTTTTATTTTCTCATCAGTAAAAAAGTTTCTCGTGATAAAAATGAGTAATTAATTTTAAAATAAAATGAAACCTTAGACATCCCTTGGGGATTAAGTAAAGGGGGCATGTGCCCCAATGTATGGGGACCCCTGACTGGTACGTTTACAAAATTATAAAATCAACAAACAAAGCTGTAAAGTGTTTTTTTATTGACAAGGAATGTATTACTTTAGTGATATATTACTGAAACTATAAAGTATATAATGAAATAATTATATGAATAATGATCAAAAAACTTTTACTCTAAATTCCATTTTGTAGCTGAAATAAGTGGCATAAATATTTCACTGTATAATCATTGCACAAAACATCCAACATGTTGAATCAACGACCCTTGCAGTCAATGATTGTACAAATTTTTAGTTTGAGTTTGAGATTAATCTAAGGTTAAGCTTAAAGTTTGTCTCATTAGAATAAGTGAAAGAAATTTTTAAATTTAAACATGTGGAGGATGAACTGAGAATTTTTTTTATTCGCATATTCCACCATATTGTGTTCAAAACTTAGTGATGCCTTTCCTTATCACACAATGTTACATAATCAGTAAAGAGAGAAATTTTGGATAGAAAAAACTGCTAAAAAAAGATGAATGTTTGTTTACTCCAGATAATGAAATATTTCTGTATTATTTAAACTACAGTAAGACGAGATTTAAATTGAACATAAGTAAAATAATGGACAGAAAAATTTTTAGAGCATCATTAAGTCTACATGAGAAACTTTAGTGAATGCTTGACTTAATTCATCTTCCTCTCTCCCAAAAGATGTTTGTATAATGAAAAGCATCTTTCTACCTCTACTGATATGAGAGAAACTAATCTGGGAGCAGTCTGTCTGCATTTGACAAGTAGTTGATTTGTAAAAAAAAATCCTTTCAAGTTGTTGTTAACTTCATTAATGATGATCCATTGTTTTTCTTTTTCTACACCTTTCTCTTCAAGTTTAGTCACACAGCTTCTACTAGGAACGTGTAAGTATGAACTGAGAACAGTTTACTCTGGAGTGCACCGTTAGCTAGTTGTTTAAGTGAGGATCCCACAGCCGTTTTAAATGTAAAGTATTCAGAAAATTTGAAATTTGATGAACGTTTAGCAGTCAGTATCCCATGATCAATTGTGACACATTGGAGGCAGTGGGAGATTTGTCAATTCTTGACACATGTATCCTTGCTAGACACTTCACTAGTATCTTGAAATATGTTATGCATTTATTTGTGAAGCAAAATTCATCTCTCATTGTCTTGTAGATTCTGTGAATTGCATGAGCTACACAGGTGACGTTTCAAATTCTGATACTAGGATTTGCAAAGAAGCATGTAATTTGCAACAGGTAAAATTTATTTGATTTTGTGAACAGAGTTATGAAACACATCAAAAAGCCAACAAAATCAAAATTGTACTTTTTAATTCTTGCCCTGAGGTGCCTCAGGGCAAGAATTAAAGAGCATGATTATAACCTTGGGTCCAGATTCACGAAAGCATCGTAGCGCAACTTACAACAAATGTTTGTTGTAAGTTCTGATACAACAAAACTTGGTACAGTAGAGCCTCGAAAACTCGGCATGCGATAACTCGGCCACACCTTGGCAGGGCGAAAACGAACTTAGGCGAACTTAACTTTCCCGTTTAAACTTAATCTTTTTATATGGAATGAAGATAGCGCTGATTGACCAATGAGTGCTTCGTAGTCCTATTGGAGATCCTTGTGATCGTCCGATGTTCGACGGCCAATCATCTATTCTGTTTTCAAAACTAACGGTCATTTCTCGATCCATATTTCTATGGCGACAACCGTTGCTTGTTTGAAAAAGAGGAAAAGCGCGGGAACCATACATCTAAACGATTCCATCACGACAACAGTACTCTGCGATGGCATCTTCTGTTAAAAGAAAACAAGTGAGCATGTCTATGGAGCAAAAGTTGCAGGTATTAAAGAGACTGGATGACGGAGAAAGTGTCAGTGCAGTGGCTAAGGACTTGGGAGTCGGCAAAAGTACGATTGGAGACTGGAAGAAGAAGCAGATGGAAATCGAGTCGTGGTGTGTTAACAGAATGTGTACAGAAACATTGAAAGAAAGGAAAAGTATGAAGGAAAGTGACTTTAGTGAGGTGAGTGAAGCACTTTACATTTGGTTTTGCCAAAGAAGAGAGAAGGGCATGCCAATTAGTGGGCCAATCTTGCAAGAGAAAGCCTTGAAATTTTACGAAGAATTTAAAAAAGACAATGATCCTAAATTTGTCACAAGCAATGGCTGGCTTGAGCGCTGGAAGAAATGCTATGCAGTCCGGCAGCTTAGTATTTGTGGGGAAAAACTATCTGGAAACACGGAGAGTATGTCTCAGTTTAAAAAAAACTTTCAGAAATTTATCGAAGCTGAAGGTTTGACCGGAGAGCAATTGTACAATTGTGATGAAACAGGATTAAATTATAAACTGCTACCAGCGAAAAGTCTTGCTTTGAAGGAAGAACAATCAGCCCCAGGTTTTAAAAAAAGCAAGGAGAGGGTAACAATCCTAGTATGCAGTAATGCAACAGGTGAGCACAAATTAAAGCTTGGTCTCATAGGAAAATCAAAGAAACCGTGTGCATTTAAGCACATTGAAATGGGTAAGCTTTCAGTTTGGTACCAAAACCAGTCACATGCCTGGATGAGCTGTGCAATTTTCAAAGAATGGTTTCACAAAGTATTTGTTCCATCGCTTGAGCAGTTTTTAAAATCTAAAAACCTGCTAAGGAAGGCTATTCTGATTTTGGACAACATGTCTTCGCACCCAGACACTGAAGAGTTAAAAAAATGGGGACATACAAGCAATGTTTTTACCACCCAATGTCAGTGTTATGCCAGCCAATGGACCAAGGAGTTTTGGTTAGTCTCAAGAGAAGATATAGGCACAAGCTGTTATCCTCCCTTCTTTCTGCAAACGATGATGATCAAGGTCTTATCCAGAACTTAAAGAAAGTTAACCTATTGGATGTTGTTGGCTGGGTGGCAGACGCCTGGAACGAGTTAGAGTCATTAACACTAGTTCGTTCCTGGCGAAAACTCCTTGATCACGAGGGAAATGAGTTCGTTGAACATGATGATGCAGAAAATGTAAACTTACTCAACCTACTGAAAAGAGTTCCTGGATGTGCAGAAGCCGACGAAAATGATGTCGAACAGTGGTTCCAGAACGATACTGACTTAAACATTATGTCCAATGCATAAATTATTGCTGCTGTCACAATGAAAAAATGACGGAAAATGATGAAGATGTTGACGTTGAGGACTCCACCGTACAAGCTCCTAAAATATCACATAGTGAAGGACTAAAGGCTGTCGAAACCACCCTTCAGTATTTTGAACAACAAGGTGCTTTGGTAATGGACTTACTGTTCCTTCATCGTCTTCGTGATGAAGCAGCAAAACGCAGAGTGCAGTGCGGAAGACAACAGGACATTACTCATTTCTTTAAAAAAAAAGTAGCCAGTTTTTGCAAAGTCAGCTAGATAATTTTCATTGTAGACAGCTTTATGCTTTTCTGAGGTCTGTCTTATCAGGTAAATTACTGTACACAGTGTATTAATTTTCATTTTCATGTAGTAAAGGCTCTATGCCTTCATAAAGGACGTACTTTTCCTTTGTTTAAGGGTATTTGGGCAGTTTATTCTCTGTTGTATTTTCAAGCAAACAATACATACAAGTACAGTACAATATTTTCTGAGGAAACACACTTACTTATCCTTTTTTTAACCCCATTCCTGATAACCCGGCATTTTCACAAACTCGGCCACCCTTCGGTCCACATTAGGCCGAGTTTTCGAGGCTCTACTGTATCCACAAAACTTAACATAACCGAAAATGTCATGAATAGGCATTGTTATATTACGACATGGAGTGGGTTGTCATAAATCAAGACAATTCAAGATAGCCAAAGAGTATTTAGTCTTCTTCATCAATGAATTACACAGTTCATCAAAAATTTATCATTTATTTCATTTGTTGATTGAAGATATTTTGTTAATGGAATTAATCTGATACTATTGAATGTCGAGAGAAACAATTTTTAGTTTAATTGAGGAACCGAAACCTCATTTGGAAAGGCATACACATCATGTATAGCATACTACTATTCTCTTAATCACATCAAAATTAAACTGGATTGTTAGTAAAATTTCCGTATAATTGATTATATAGAAACATCACTAAATGATCGCCTAAATAATTGGGCTATAATTCCACTAATTTAAATAATTAATATAAAGTAACTTGCTAGTAGAGGTAGACATTGGGTGCCATCTCTTTATTAAAATTATAATTATTAATTTAATTATTTATTAAATAATTTAGAACCATCTGGAAGAAAAGAAGTAACCAAAGGCAGGGCTTGAACCTGCAGCCTCTACTTGCCATGTGGTGTGCTTGCCAGTTGCACCATCTGGACACTGAGCAAACCTTCGCTTCGAGATGTATTTAAATTTGAATATAACCTTACATGGTTAATCATGGTGCTGGCTGGGGACAACCCCTATGCCCACAGCCTAAGAACAGTATTAATAAGTATTATCGGGCTTTGCATTGTTTTGCAGAATTATAGCTCGATTATTTAGGTGATTAACAATGTAAATTCATCTCTGTAATCCAAAACACACGCTTTGGTAGACGTATCTCACAGCAATTGCTGTGAGATACGTCTACCAAAGCGTGTGTTTTGGATTACAGAGACGAATTTACATTGTTAATATAACATACAGCAAACCAACTATATATTATTTAGGTGATTGTTTGGTGATGTTTCTATATACTTATCAGGATTTGCATTGTTTGTTATGCTTAATTGATTATAATGTTTTCTTTTTGAAAATTTTTTCTTTCTTTTCATCAAATTTCATCTATGCCTCTAAGTATATTACTAACACTGTTCACTTTTTTGAAAATTAGGCCTAATCTCCAACAATTAACCTTTTCTGCAAGAAGTAATAGTTGGATCTATCCTCCCTTCTATTTTTTTCTTTTTTCAACTCCATCTATCAACCTCTGAAGAAGCAAAATGACATCTTTTTCTCTCTAGAAAACAACTGCCCTTGCCGCCTATGCCTTGGACAGTGACGTACAGTACAGTACAAGTAGATTTGGCAAATAGACATTTGCACTATGCTAGGGACCAACATCAGATACGGTATCTTGGAAATTTGAGATTTTTTAAGTCATTTGAAAAGGAACAAAAATTAATTATAAGGGAAAGGATTCTATCTTGTCCACATGGAGAGTTATTTTAGCCAGAGGCAAATGAAACACTACTAGTCATGTGCATTATGTTGTTGTGCTTTTTTTTAATTTAAAAGATAAATACATTCTGTTCCAACTTTCATCTTAGTATTCTAATTCTATATTTCTTTAATCAAACTTGTCTGTTGTATATGGATGAAAACATTTAAGATGTAAGATTTTTGATTTTGCTGGTTTATTGGTGTTGCATAATTCTGCTTATATTTCTAATCAGTATCTTTGGGTTTGGCTTGATTTTTGTGATTGTTGAGTTATATAGTAGATTGATATAGATTTTTTGAATTGTACTTTTGTTGGGAACACCTCTCAGTGTATTTTCCTAAGTAACTTTTTAGAGAAGGGTGTTATAGCTTGAAGAGTGATATATCAGCTTGAATAAATGCAGCAGTAATATTGACATAAAACTGATTAATGAAAATGTTTGGAAGTAGTTTCCCTTTTTTTGAGGTTTGTTCTTCGTGTGTTAACTACACTGCTAGATAAAAATATAAGTTCAAGTATTACTTTTGAAGTAAACTGTAAATGAATAAATTGGTTAAATGAAATATTATATCTATTATTTTAATATGTTAAATAGTTCTATAGTCACAAATTATTTGAAAACAAAATTATAAGTTCAGTGTAAATTTCATGCACAATCATGGGAGAATGTAGGCAAATGAACTTATAACATACAGAAATACATTAGTTGAGAATCATTAGGAAAAGAAGAATCCTGCCACATGGATGCCGATTCAGATAACCCGAAACTAGAGAAATTTGAAGATTTCATGACAGTGCAGAAACCCAGAGGGAAAGTGCTACTGCAAGTAACTGTTCTCAATGTGTTGTACCTAATGTTATAAAACACAGAATTGATGGAGCCACTAAAATGTATGCCAGAAAAAAATTGTTTATCATCAGGTAACAAAAGACAGACTTATTTACTTGCAATTTGATTTAAGTTGTCAGCAAATAAAATCAAAGCCACTGCTGGGCTTTCCCATTCAACTCTGACTATTTCTCGAGTTTTGAAATCCAAAATATGCTTAAATACACAAAACTTCTTGGAGGTGAAAGTTTCATCTTGCCACAATTCAAAAATGATGAAACAATAGTTTTCTAAAAATAATAATGAAGTTTTGCCATGGTATTCATGCTCCCCAGATCTATGTGTAACATAGAATCTGTGGGAGCTGCCTCTTAGGTTCATTTACAAAGATGGGAAACAATTTTCAACTGTTGCAGACCTGAAACAAGTCATTCAAAAATGTTTGGATGAAATTTCAGATGAGCTGATGATTAAATTAATTGATTCAAGGCAAGATAGCAAGTATGGTGTTTTTTTCATCACCAAGGAGGCTACACAAAATAATTCCTTAAACTAACTGTAAGACATAAAATCATAAATTCGAAAATGAATTAATGTCTAAAATTTTGATTTTTTTAAAATATTTTGTTTTCAAATAATTTGAGTATAAAAGTATTTAACATATTAAAATAATATATATAACAGCAGGTAAGCCCGGTGTTGCCCGGGCAAAAAATAAGAACAAACAGTAAGATTAGCTAATTTCATACTTCTAACCTTTCTATTGTATTATATTGTAGAATTTGGTTTATATAACTATAAAGGTTATCTTACATAGCCGATTTTACCCGTTTTCGCCGGGTGCAAGAATTAGGTCCCCTCTCTTCTGAGGCTAATTAAAGAATTTTTAGATGGGTCTAAAAATATGTTTGATTTCCCACAAAAAACATAAAAAACAAATTTAAAATAGTATAGGAGAAGGTGGTATTATGGAACTCCATTTACATTATAGTGAATTGTAAACAAGGTATCATAACTATTTCCATGTTTTTTGTACGAAAAGTACTGGTAACTAATAGGATTTTTCGCTAGCATAACTATAAGAATGATTTTTGAAGGCTTCTATAGAAAAAGTCAAAAAGTAGTTTTTGAGAAGCCGGGTGGTAATATGTAAGTTATTTTGGTTAAAAAAAAACTGTTCTGGATAGATAAGTGTTCTTTTAAATTGATTTTTTTAACTTTCAGAAATACATTAAAGCATTTTTTTAAAAACATACAACGTTATTGTATGTTTTTAAAAAAATGCTTTAATGTATTCAAAAACAAATAGAAAAGCAGAAAAAAGTTAATTAATTACAAAATCATTTACGCCAATGTATTTTATCGAAAAAAATGCTTTAATAATAAAAAATATGACCTTATCAACAATATATATTCCACCAGCTCTTTTTCAATATTCTCGGGAAGAATTGGCTTTCTAGCTAATGTCGTTTTCACAAATTGCTCCAGACAAATGTTTGTTTGCAAAACGAGAGTTTGCAAAGTACTTTTTGGCACTTAATAAAATTTTGCAGCTTTCTTCAGCTCCATTTTCTTGTCCCTTACCATACTCACTGCCTCTGCCATTTTCTCCTGGATCCATGTTTGTCTCTTCGGGTTTTTCTTTGGCTTGTTCAGTTAGGCTGTAATCAACTGAAAATTAAAAAAAATCAATTTGAAAAAATCGGTTTAAAAGAACACTTATCTATCCAGAACAGTTTTTTTTTAACCAAAATAACTTCAGAATTTAGCTAGATCTACTTATTTATAGTTTTAGATATCTATTTCTAATTTTTTCATTCATCCACCACACACTTTTACAAAAATTATTCCATAGTTTGAATTTATGGGTAATATGGAACCCGAGAGTAGTCGGGTTCCATATTAAAAGCACCAGTGGGATCCGTATTTCGCGCATCGCCATCCTGGGTTAATTTAATTTTTGTCAAACTTTAAAAACATCAGACCAACTAACATGTGCTTCTAGGCCTCTAGAATGGAACACATGCACCAGGGAACCTACAACTACATGATTTATATTTTAGAAGTAATAAAATTCACTTACCATTCAAAAGTTTGGAATTGTGAAAAACACAAATGTCCTGTTTCATTGAGTGCAACTGCATAACTGAAGTGGGAGGCATCTTCCCCTTGCTATGGATGTCTGCCTAGTGCAGTTCAGCCACAATTTGCTAGAGTTGGCATCTATTATCAGTCTGAAATGGAGGGGTTCCATAATATCACCTTCTCCTCTTCAGTAAAAGCCAAGTTCTTCAGGACAATCCTTAACTCTCTACCTCTCCCTTGGGGATGGAATTTCTAAAAATCCTTTCGTAGTGTGCATTCTCATGACATACTCTAACAGTGTACCAAATTTCAACTCCTAATCGTTTGGGCTTTGTGCTTATCATCATCAACCCATCTCAATTATAAGATTGTAAATGAATTAACTGTTTAAATGAAATGGTAATGCACAAAATTAATCAATCTAAAAATCTTTCCTGAACTGATATTTTTTTGACATTGCAAATCCCACACCTCAATTGTTCTATACTTTGAATATTCTTTTGCAATATCTCTCAATTTACCACTTATCACTTTGGATTTCTTTCTTCCTTTCCTGTTCAGATTAACACTGCTGCTTGACTCGAAAAACAAGCAGCAGTGTAACCAAAAAGTGCAAATTGGTGCAGTATAATCCCCTGCCAAATCTCCTAATGGTCTTAGTACAAAAATACAGTTTGCATCCAAAATTTTTTTCCCTAGTAATTATTAAAAATGTTTTATGCTTGTGGCCATATGACAATGCAATACAAACAGTCATTCCATTTGCATAGGTTTCATGCCAACCAAAGTGATCAAAAAGCTCTTAATTTGTTTCCCAAAATTTCTTATTGACCTCTATAAAACAGTCTTTAAATAATTAAGTCTATGGTTAACAAGCTGTCAGAATTATTTTATTAATTTGGAAAAGAAAGAAATTACAAATAAATAAAAGTATTACAAAAGTTTTATAAAATTTGATATAACAATAATGGGAACAATCGCGCATCTTATCCGACATTTACATACTTCGCGCGCCGGAAAAACAACTAAAAAAATAGAAAAAGTCAATGCTCAAAAATCTGGATGATGATGGCATAGAAATTTCTAAGACCCACTATTAAAAAAGGAACAAAGACAGTGGGAAGATGACCAATTATTGAGAATGGTATGAACCCACAGTCCAGATTTTTGAGCCGCCACATTTCCGACTACTCTGCAATTGCATACAATAGAGGCCTTATCACAAACAATGGTAAGTACTGGCCACAGCCCTGTCATCACCCCCAACAAGATGGAATTGGCTTTGGGAAATGAGCAGAGACCATCAGAATTGCCAATAACCCAAGCATAAAATAAACATTTGTTAGAATTAATAAATATGTCAATGCTTCTAAGACTTCCATATTTAAATGAAAGAAAATAAAGGGAAATTCACTTAGAAAAACTATGGAAATTCCCACAACTGAAGTTTCAGTTGTTTAAATTAATTTAGAGGGACAAAAATTCTTGCATGACAAGATATATAATATAACCAGTGTCAGTCTTCTTATACTTATTTTTATGGCAATGCTTAATTAATTAAGGAAGATCTGACTCCATTAAACTGCCAAATAATTGTTAAAAGGAAGGAAAATTGGCTTTTCTTTAAATTATCCAAACCTCATGGCTCCAAATATGGCATCTCCATTAATCCGTGCAAGTGCACTCCTTTTGTCCAATACCCCACCCTACTTTTATACATTTGATACATCTATCCAACAATATTTGACTTTTAATAAACAAGCAGATGGATGAAGAGACTTTCCTCACTATTAACTGTGATCAAAGAGGAATCTTTTATCTAATGTCAAACTGTTTTGGTTGATTTTTCTTCTCTTCCAAAAAGAAATGGTCAAACAATGACAGAGACTGGCCTCTTTCCACATTTTTCCCTGCATAAAAGTATAACAGTATGGAGAACGTAAACAATACAAGATTAAAAATCAACACATCAGAAACATTAAGGAGAACAGTTATTTTCAATTGTGACGTAGAAACACTGTCTTAAAGTTGTTTCTTACCAGCCAAAAGTCACTCAGTAAAGTTCTAGAATTCTGTAGTATATCAGATGGAATGAAGTGTCCTATGCTTTAAGAGGATGGAGACAGTCAAACGGTGTTTTTGTCGGAATACCAACGAAGACATCGACGAGCTGCTCTCTCCCAACAACCAAACGTCTCCCTTAAGTAATTCTCCCAGTTGTTTCGAGGAATAAACATTTGGTTCTTCTTCCGCAGTTTCATTAGTTCTTCTTTGTCTTTCCATATCCCTGCCAAATTTAAACAATTAATTGAATTTCTTAAAAATAATCGCAAATAATTTTGATCATTGGAGGATCTTTGTCTCCCGCAGCGCCATATTATTTTAGTGTCATGGAGCCAATATTAATACCAACACAGCTGGAAGAGAAATTTGAGGAAAATAAAAGTTTGTCAATGCCAGGTGTGAGATCCGACCTCAGAATAAGCCCAAACTTGTTCATTTTCCCCTCTAAATTTTTGACATATTTAAAATAAATTTGTCGCCTCCACGTTAAAATAACATTGTCGAAAAAAGGAATCAAATGTCGATGGAAACTTATAACATTCTGCTTTAGTATAAACATTCAACCCTCGAACAATGACATTCCTCTGCTGCAAGACAAAAAGTTTATAGTTAAAGTCCGAATTCGTCATTGTGTTTTGGATCCCGGGAACAACTTTAACCTCCACACCTGCAGGACCAATCCTATCTCTCACAATAGGTGATCACATGATTGATTTTCCCAGTCCAAAGCTATAAAAGCTACTTCTTTCCCCCTCCTCGGGGGAGTCCGACATCTACGGTCTAGAAGGATTAATTAAGTCTCCGGAAAACTTTAACTTTGTGCGTCGAACTCTGTGCCTACGTTGAAACAAATAGAGGTATGAACAAATAATTGTAAACTCTCTCTCTCCGCGAGTTAGGAGCTATCAGTGAGCTAAATTCATTTCCCCATGTTAGATATTGTAACCTATGTTTTTTTTTCTTTTCGTTTTATCTAATAAATCGTTGTTTCATTGTTAAATGGTGTCCTTTTACTCGTATATCGCCTATGCCTCGTCGACGACCCCTCTCACCTCCTCCACTCGACCTGACAACAAAAATCCCGACCCTTCGGGACCGCATTCGAAATTTAGCCATCTTGACACGTGAGTAGGTTTAACGACCTGTTGCCGGAAAGGGAGAGTCTACAGAACCGACCTCCCCGGCGGTTCACACAGGCATAAGCATTTCTTTCAGTTAGAAACATACAGCAACCATCAAATTTGTGTGCGAGTGATTAAAAAGACACTTTCTACCCTGTTGGTACCATGACAGTCAAAAATGCACTTCAAGAACACACACACGTGTGTTCGTGTGTGTGTTCTTGAAGTGCATTTTTTGACTGTCATAGTACCAACAGGGTAGAAAGTGTCTTTTTAATCATACCCACTGTGATTCAGCCAGGCCCATAATTGGGGTGGTTGGGTGATAAGGAATGAGACCAGACATATTTAGAGTGACTGCTTTGAACAACTAGGGTTGCTTGTCCAGATTTGATACTGATCCACAGAGTGTAGGCTGATATTTGAATGGTCAAGATGGTTAGGCATGTATGAAGGATTTTCAGAAGTAGCCTGGGAGAGAGTGGAGCAGACTCACCATCATCAAAAGTGATGATTGAAAATACAGTAATTAACACTAGAGTGTAGTGGCATGAAAAATTATATAAGTGCATTATAATTCACGTCAAAACGTTTAAAAATCAATTTAGAAATATGTACTGTACATGATTGTAGTACCTACAAAAAATTAAATTGTTTGAATAAGGTTACCCACCAATGTTTCTATGGTAGGTTTATTACACAATGTTATGGCAGATATATAAATAACTCCCTTCTATCATTGCATTGCTTAAATAATTTCATGTGTGCCCAAAGTGGTAGATAACCTTGGTCTAGTACCCATTTAGATAACTCAGTTGCTAGTCTTGTTTTTAATATCTTGATGTTCTAAGATATGGGACTGTGAAATTCTAGTAGTAGCTCCAATGTAAATAATTTCCTCCCGAGCATATGCGCATTGTAATGGAATTTTGTAGACTCCTGATTTTTCCTCATTATATAACACTCTTCATAGTGTAGGTTGGGGCTATAGGTAAAGCCATGATTCCTAAAAAGACCTGCTGTTCACCCTTGATGTGGAGGAAAGTCTGCAGGAACAAACTTATTTTTGACCTGATTATAGAGATAACAAAACCTGGAAGGAGAATAACTGGCATTGCATACTGCCCTATAAGTTGCAATTCATTGTTTACTAATGTCTGGGTGGATGGCAGGAGTGCTCTGTTATCTGGCCCGCTGTGCAAAAAGTTTGGTGACCCTAGCCTAGAGGTAGACACTGGATGCCATCTCCTGATAAATATTATCAGGAGATGGGATCCAATGTCTACCTCTAGGCCAAATTACTAATAATTAGTAGCATTATTATAGCTTGATGTGCTCCTGCAATCATTTGGCATTAAACTAAAAGTTGTGTTATTGGATGTTTATATTTGTTAATAAGGACTGAGATCATAAAAGAGGAGGTCCTAGAAGTGATAAAATTTGACATGAAAATTCAGAAAAACAATCAGAGATGGCTTGGCATGTCTAGAGGCATCAATGGGAAGAAAGTAATGAAAGAGGACATGGAAGCATGCTAGTGATAGAGACAAAATACAATCATGAAAACAGATTTCCTCTCGCTTATTCTTAGCTATCTTGTAATCTCTTAGTAAGATGTTTTCAAATCTTATTGACTTTAAATCCATTAAGGCATTTATCTGGAAAATTGGTAAAGAATTGTTTAATTCAATTTTTACAGGAAATTTCAGCATTATCGAAATGTCTAGGATACAACGTAACTTTTGTATATTCACATGGTGTTTCTCTAACACCATGTGAATATCAAACCAGATACACTTATAAATTGTACATCAGTGAACAGTATGAATTAGTTGTCCTGCTCCTGTGGAATGACTTTCAATAATCCAAAGACAACATTGGATGATTTGGTAAGTATATGATTGGATGCTTTAACACTTATAATAGGTAGAACCTTGAGTTAAGTTTCCAGTATACTCATCATGAATCCTTTTGTCTCTTATTGGTTATTGCCCAAACGGTTCATAACATTTTTAGACATGTAAACCAAAAGTTTTCATAAAAATCTTAAGCATTGGTTTTCCTGTTTCAAAAGCAATTAATTGCCAGATATACACCTGTGATCAAAAAGTATTGGGAATGATTCAATAAAATGGAAGATTTGCATTTATGACAATGTTTTTCTCCAATCCTCAAAAAATGCTTTAAAGTCATTTTCGTGAAACTCCTTCAGGACTCACAGCAAATTTTGATTTATGGCATTGACTCAAAACAGTGACCTTAAAGCAGAAATGGGAAAAGGTCACACAGTCCCACATCAAATGCTTATGAAGCTTTGTTGAATTTTTGGCCAAAAATTCATGAACAACAAGAGTATTGTGAGCAGGTGCATAATGTTGTTACAAAATCCGTGAAATTTCTCACCACAAATCGGGTTGTTTTCTATAAATTGCTTCATGCAAATGACACAAAATGCTCAAATAATCATCTTTGTTGATAGTGTGACCAGTCTGAAGGAATTCATGACAATCAAAGAAAACAGTCAACATGATCTTGATTTTTGACCAATTTTGATGTGGGCTTTTCAGTATTGCTTCACCTTTCGAGTGCCATTCATTCGATTGTCAAAAGCATAGATCCATGTTTCATCACCTGTAATGATGCATTTTCTCTTAAAACTTGGCCACTCAAAAGTGGTGGTGTTTTCAGGATGACTTGAGACATGCTGTTTATCAGCTGAAATGGATGGAATGTCAGAATATAGTTTATCTTCGACACACTTTCTCCCCTCCTTGAACATCTTGTACTATTTTATAGTCTATTAAAAATGAGAGTTTTCATTGGAAATGTTGCAAAAAGCCTTTGTAACTGAGCCAAAGAATGCACATTAAGTATTCTTTTCACAATCATAACAGAATTTGTGCTACAAAAACATTACCAATCAACATTTTGAAAAATCGATAATGCAAAATTTCTGTACACAACAAGCATTTATTTGCAAACTATCAGGTCAGTCCATAAGTTCATGGGTATTTTATGACCTTGAGAAAAATCGTGTTTTGCTGTTAAAATTGTCAGTCTAATGTGATACTTTTTACACTGAAGTGTTAAATTGCATCTCATTCATATAACACTGTTCAGAATTGAGAACATTTAAGTTGTTTATTTTCTTTAAAATGGAAGTAACAGATGAATATGAGAGACATGTTTTATACTTTTTATTTTTAAGTCATGAGAATGCTACAAATGCAGCCAAAAAATTAAATACTGTTCATAATCAAACTGTAATTAGTGTAAGGACTACGCAGAAGTGGTTTGAAAGATTTAGAAATAATGATTTTAGTGTGGAGGATAAGGCTCGGACTGGAAGACCCGTTGACTTTGTTGATGCTTCTCTCTCTGCACTAGTTGAAGCAGAACCATCTTTAACAGTTGATGAAATTGCAGAATGTTTAAATTCATCCCATGGAACTGATCATAGACATCTACAACTACAACAAATCAGAAAAGTTTCAAAGCTAGGAAAATGGATACCACATGAACTGTCAATAGCTAACTGACAACAACGTCAACTGCTCAACTCAAAAGCTTCAACTGGGAAATTTTACCTCATCCACCATATTTGCCAGATATAGCTCCCAGTGATTATCATCTTTTTCGGAGTTTGCAGAATTTTTTAAAAGGGAAAACTTTTGAGGATGAGAACAATGTAAAAAAGGCTATTTCTGAATATTTTGATTCAAAACCGAAATCATTTTACAAAGACGGGATTAAAAAGCTACCATCAAGATGGCAAGAAATTGTACAAAATAATGGTGAATGCATTATAGATAGCAACAAAAAAAATTTAATTAAATTTTATTTCATTTTTTGTAGATAAAAATACGCATGAACTTATGGACTGACCTGATAAAACAGATAAAGTTTGCTGCTAGATGCCAATTCAAGTTTTACCAAATGACAACAGCGCTCTTGCATGTAGTTTAAATGAACCATTTCAGATAACTTTACGTGGCAAACAGTCTTACTTTTGATCACAATAGTAATAGTAATCTCCTGTGATTGAGTCTGACACTTTTTTTTTTTTTATTTTTCCAGGCATAGGTTGGGGTCCAACATATCTGGAGCATACTGCCAATGAAAAATTTCTGGGTTTTTACATACCCAGATTTAATCCCAGGCCACCAAATTAGTTATGGTAATGTAAGTTAAGTTTTGCATCACCATGAGAAACTTACAATGCTAGTAATTTTTCTCTTGATAAGCAACTTCAGAACTGACTCCTTAAAAATTATTAACACTGTCTAATGGATTAAAACTAGGCACCGTATTTGTAAATAAATGTTCATAAAAATTTACCTTTTTGCATGCAGTACAATTATTTTTCCAGTTGCTATCACAACTGCCTCCACTTGTAATCTATGGGTATATGGACTGTTCACTTATGCACAGTCATGAGGATAATTCATATATACAGAGTAACAGAGATGTATACAGAGAAAAAAAATACGACAACTGAGTAAATAAGTAATAGTACAAGCCGTTAACAGTTTGATTTTTTCCCCGATAAAGGGGTTAAGAGGATAAAGCAGGAGTTTATAAGATCCCGTACGAGAACCAACAGTTACGATTAAAAAAGGAGTACATAGGAGTTACCACGAGGAAATTGGGGGTAAGGGTCAGAGAACATAAATATGATGTTAGGAAAAAATCTAACGCAACTGTGCTGGCCCAGATGGCTCAAGCCCAAGGTTCCGTAGTTGGATGGGAAGAGGCTGAAATCATTAGGCAAATACACTCCCCAACTTTAGCGAAGACTGCCAAAAAAATGGAAATATACAGAAGCAAACTTGATGATAGATGCAGAGGGCCTACCCTCAGCATGAAAGTTTGCTATTAAAAGAATTACAAATAGCTTATGAATGATGACTTGATTCGCAATTCACATTATGAGAGCATTTATAGTTTTTGTTAACGGCTTGTACTATTACTTATTTATTGTTGTGTTATTTATTTTTACACTTTAATTATCTTACTTATTTACTCAGTTGTCGATATTTTTTGAATTTGAATTTAATGTTCTATTCTTTGTGGTTATTCCATATTCATTTTTTCAACTTGAAGATGATCTATGGAGTAGATCAAAAACGTTCGTATTTTAAATAAACTCCCTCAGCAACGGATTAGGTGTTGATTATTTCAAAATTGTAACATTTAAAGAATATGGTTTATCACAGAAATTGCATGGATTCAGATTTAAAATATCACTTCAAGGTTGTCTACATTATTTCTATGTTTTGTTTCATGTATTTACCTGTAAAGCACTCCCTAGCAGCAAATTTTGGTGTCAATCCACTTACTGGTTACTAGTGCTTGAATAGCAAAACTTTAATTATGGCCTTGTATGTTTCCATAATACTGAACATTGTATTTTAAAATAATAATCTTAACACAAACTTTGATTTATAATTTTAACTTGTACACAAATGCAGAAGTCACAGTCTGCATTTCATGAGAGCAATTGTCTACATCAACTCTGGAGAATTTTGTGATTATTCTACTATTTATGCAACATAATTATAGTTAAACACATTAAAATATTTGTTTTCATCATCACTTTATCATTAAATAGATAGTAGTACAAAAAAAAAATCATATGGAATTTCAGTCTAGACTATATAAATAATTGTTCAGTTTCTAAATGAGTTTGACATGCAAATGCATAATACATTCCATTAGGAATAGTTACCTTTCTAAACTAGTCTGAAAGTGTTTTTAGATTTTTATTATTTTGAAATACTTACCACAACCAAGTCCAGCAAGAAACGCAACACCCAAACAAGACATATCCCGGTGTTTCGAGCGTTCTATTGGACGGCCAGTCAAATCGGCAATTAGTTGGATCACAAAGTCATTGTTTGCCACGCCGCCATTAACACTGAAAAGAGAATGTTATTTAAAATTTAATGTAATATTTTTATAATTAAAAAAACTAAACTCCATTGTTCCATATACTTTTTATTTGAGTAATCGTGCATGCTGTCTCAAATTTGCCCATGGATTTTACTTTAATGAAAACTGATAGGAAAGCTAGGACAAGGAAGAAAAAACAACTATCAACCAGGTGTTCAGATTTTAAGACTGTCTCTGTGTTTTGCTTATTATAGAATGATCCCAATAGTCCAGACTGGGTACCATTGCTTCCTCACAAATCTCAAGAAAATATAAAATAGAATGTTACAATTTTATAAAAGATGAAATCCAAATAATTCTTTCAAAAATGTTTAGAAGATTGCTGCTTTTTTTTTTTTTTTTAGACATTCCACAGAGGAAATAAGTACAGTAGAGCATCAATCAACCAAAAGCGTTCCAATGGGCAAATTCAAATTTTTGCTAGTGCTGTGGCACTCTCCCTCTCCCTGCCAACTTAAAACTGTAAGCCTACTTTATGTAAGATGTGTGATACAAATTATATACAATACAGTTTTGTGCTTAATATATTTTTTCGTAAATGATCAGTTATCCAAACCCCAGTCCCGAATTGTTTTGTATAATCGATGCTCTAGCGTACCGATGAACTAGCATATCAAAATAATGCAGCTGAAACTTCATTCTATATAAATACCATAATAGAAGATAATGCTGGTTACATCCAAAAAGTAAACATTTTTTTCTACACTCACTAATGTTTGATCTTGATAAATATTAGTTGTAATATTCTGTTCTCTTTTACCATTTTATAGTAATTACCATATAAAGAAATGTTTATCAAACTGTCAGAGTTCATTAATACAACTGGAATAATTATGGGTAAATTTCAACTGAGAAAAGATCAGTTTTCAATTAAATGGCCACAGAGAAATACGGTTTGAAAACAGTAGATTGACTGATTTAAACCATATAAAAGTTTGGAAGGATTTAAAGCTTCTTTTGTATTGTTTTACATAATGTGCCTAAAATAATCCAAATGTGTTTTTTAGTTTAAAAACGTTATTTCTGGTGTATTTGTCTATTGGATCTGCAAATTCCAAACCTTTATATTTGTTTTTTCTTAATATCTTATTTTGTTTCAATGTCCAACAAATTAAAATTTCTTGGTATTGTTCCCTTGTGTGTCACTACTTACAACTAACCAGAAACATAAAATGGAAGTTAGAGCAAGTGCAAGTTCTTGTTTATCCAAGAATATGGTCAATGTCAGGGTAGATGCAATAGCCATCTGAGCACCATAGTGGAAATTATAGGCTGTAGGCACTGGGGCCATAGGTAACTGAGTATGGTTATATCTAAATTAATAAGTTTTGGAAACAAGGATCAGTCAGACAAAGATCTGGATAGCATAACTGGCAACGTGACCCCACAGTAAGCAGGACTCAAAGCCATACCTTTCAGTACTTTCAAAATATAATTGTAATTTAATTAGCTAAATTTAATAATTTAATTATTAAATTTAGCTATTTACTTATGGTGCCAAATTACTTAGCATTTAATTAATAATAGTAATATATAGTAAAGCCAAGCAATGCTGGCATTTGATGATAAATATGTTAAACCCAATAGTTATTTATATATGTAAAATAGAATGACTGCTCGTCCATCCTCTAAATGCCTTTTACTGACTTCCAAGGGATAAAAGACAAATTAAATGTCAATTGCATTCTTGAATAAATATTTCAAGTGTTTATGGCCAGACCTTTGAAGTTATAAATATTAAAATAATAATAGCGGAATACATTATTATTATTTAATCTATTTTCTTCTTATATGCACAAACAACAGGTTTGTATAGTGTCACTTAGCTTATATTTCAAAAAAGGCTCTCCATGCCACAGATTACAGCATTGACTCTCACCATGTTCTGATGTTTATTTTGAGGGGAAATCTAAAAAGTAAGAATATATGCAGAGGTCTTACATATCTAGAAAATGCTCCTATCACTTATTATGACATCTATTCTTTATAAATTTTTAGTAGTAAAAGTGACTCAACAGGTCATGGATAGTCTAGTAAATTTATAAAAATGCAAAATGAGACAAGTCATTTACTACATAATGCCAGCTATTGGTGAAAAGGTCAAATTAAATAAATTTAAGCACATTTTTTTTTTTAATAATAAAATGATTTAAGTGTATTCATCTAAGTTGTAGTAAATGAAAGCAATTTTAAAAGATTTCTTGTCAAAGCTATACTTTTAAATAAAAGAAATTTTTAGCCATTACATTAAACTTGCATTCCAAACAAACCAAATGTGTTAAAAAAATAAATGAAATATATTTACCTGATGTTTTTTAATGTAAAATCTGCTTCTTCTTCCATAATATCATACAACTGTTTGATTCGAAATGCTATTGCTTCTAATATTGCTCTTACCATGTGACATTTTGTTGTTTTAGCATTTAAGCCAATAAATGCAGATGCAGCGAGATTGTCATTAAATGGAGCCTGAAACAGGAACATTTGACAATAAGACTTAGTTTTAATAAGTAATTTTTAAATTAAATGCACATACAATTATTACTCGAATGACAGTATCTTTCTTGATTGTGCTTCAATTTTCAAAAATTGTAGACCTAGAAATTCCCTCTGGTGTCTGTCTATCTTTCCTTAATCTCAAGAATGGAGTTAGCTAGATAAAGTCGAGACCAGATACGGAAAGCTTAAAGGTCAGGTGCAAGCGTTAGGGATCTCTATCCCCTAACGCTTGCTCCTGAGATAAGTCTTTTTTATCTTGCCCGAGTAGTTAACACTTGAGCTCAAAATAACTCTCGTGTGTCCTTAACAATTAGTTTGTTGTTCTTCAGATGTTATGCTAGTAAGTAGTGGATCTTTTTCTCATAAAAAGCAGATGGGTAACCTGGCTTTGTCAACAGCAGGTCTCAGTAAAGTACTGGGGTTGTGTTTGCAAAAAAAAACAATATTATAATATTCATTATATAATTCTAATTGTAAAAACATGGAACTAAGTTTGAAATATTGTATGTTCTGAAATAGAACATTAAGCAATATAGACCTGAAGCAGATCTATTATAAATCAAAAAATGTTTACTATATAACTAGATTGCTGTATATTAGATCTCTATGTAATACGTCTCTGTAATCCAACAAAGAGACTTCAGTGAGTCCGTCGACCATTTGTTGGATTACAGAGACATATTACATAGAGACAAAAAATGTTTGACAAAGTTTGTACTGGTGGTACATTAAGGTTCATTTTTGTGTGTATATTTTCTTAAACAATGTTCTCTCTCTTGGTAGCAATGAGTCAGTTTCAAATAATACTTTAAATTCATCCAAAACATTTTTTAATTTTTATACTGTTATAAATTTTGAAAACAATCTATTCTTTTCTAGTGACATTTTCTTATTATTTAAAGAAAGGAAAAAAATGACAGAAAGCAGCCTGTTACACCCTTGATGGAAATAATAATATAGATTTTTGGACATCAGAAATATAAATGAGTGTATGAAGTGCAAAATTTTTTTAGGAAAAATTAAATTTTAACATAATTATGTGATTATAATCACAGTAATTTACAAGAAAAGTAAATTATATTGTGATGCTATTGAATGTGACATTAAAACGTTCATTATTCTACACAAGAATAGTTTTCAAGTATAGCATTTACTGTCTAAAGAGGACTTAAAGCTGCAACAACAAGCTAAGACTACAAAAACTCTAATTGGAAAGTTTTTAGCAGTGATACACATCTATGGAATCCACTTATTTGCTGTTTCTTTAGATTGTTATTTTTTAAAATCATATCATAGGTAATAATCTTTAACTCCATAAATTAATCTAGAAACCAGACTATTTAACTTAATTTTAGATAAAATAAAAATGTTCATCTTACTTGCAATCCACTAAAAGCCGGAATGAAGTAAACACCTCCAGAATCTGAAAATAAATAAATGAATGAAAACAGTTCTTTAATATTACAATAGTGTACAGGTGATCTGAAATTGAATTCAGTTTGTACTAATTCCAGAAATTACAAAGATTTTACATAACAATTGTCAATGAAATGTAGATCCACTACCAAGGTATCTCATTTCTGTTTGTACTGTAATAAATAAAACCTAAAGTATGATTAATAACAAGTCACAGGCTTCTACAGCATTAAATTTCTATGCCTTAGTATTTTAAGGTAGAATTAAAGTTAATTTTTTAAAATTATTTCTCTATCAAGTGTGATCAGATATCTCAAAAAAAAAAATGGTTAATTGAAATTTTCCTGCCCCAATTATCTTAGATAACTGACTCTCCTTTGTATATTTTTAATATTAAAAATGATTTAAAACAGATTTTTGTATTACAAATAAACATTTGTAACAAAATATGTTTCCACACAACAAATTTTATGTAAATGAAGCAAGACAATTACAGGTATACCTCGACTTACGTCGTTTCGAGTTACGTCGTTTGTCAAAAAAGTATATGGAAAAATAAAAATCAAATTTAAGTCATTTTATTCGACTTTACGTCCGTCCGCCACAAATATTGAAGTCATAATATCACTAGAAAAGCGTTTAAAGCACATAAAATCATATTAAAATATATACATTTACAAGTATGTACTGCATTTACAGTACAGTACATGCATTCGTAAATTTAGATTACTTTTGTTCTGTACTCTATTAAAAACTAAAATTTATTTGTTTGTAAGCTTAAAATAGATTCTTATTAACCATATATTATTAAAAATGCAAAATACAGAACTGGGAATAGTAATTTATGGTTTAGCCTAGTGACAAGTAGATTCGGAGACAAGTAAATTCGACTTACGTCGTTTTCCTGGAACCAATTACCGACGTAAGGCGAGGTATACCTGTATTTCAAAAATTATAAGTATGGCTTTACGTAAAGAACCACTATATTTGGCCACTATATTGTTACTAAAATACTTTTATATAAAACATTTCAGTAACCTTACATCCAAATTTGGAAGGGTAACAATGAATCAGCATTTGATCTTCAAATTCTGTGGGATCAAGTTTTTAAAGTCGCGTTCCGTGGTACATTAGCATTACATTTTAGATTTCGGTTGTTCCCGTGGAAGATCTTTGGTGCAGGACAAAAACATTTTAACTGATTTGTTGTTACCCTGCTTGATTGGATGTAGGTTATTAAAACATTCATAGTTATTGTCCAGTTTGGATTTGAAGAATATTTTAACTAATTTACTTTATGTATTTCAAATTAAAATTTTAGTAAATTTTTTCCATGTTTTTTTATTTCTTAAAACCTTTAATAGATTTTTCAATCTCTGTGTAACAAAAACTTTTTGGCCACTAGCTTAATTATGGTCCTTAGCATGATAACAGAGATTAAGAAGTAAAAACTTAATAATTTAAAGTTATTCATTGATGAAATCACAAGTGTTATACAATATTTAGAGATTTTTTTCAAGCATCTCCTTACACTTCGGTGCACTTTTTGCATTTGTGTAAACAGAATATTGTGTTTTTGATCTAGACATACTATCCCTAGTAAGTACAATGACATTCCTTGTGTTTGCACTTTTCATCACATAAATAAGATCTTCCATCCATCATATCTATACAAAAATCTCAGGGGATTAGATCAAGTAATGTGCAGTAACTATCAAAAATCGAATTGAAACTTAGCCTACTAAGTATTGAACCTGAGTATGACAGTTTTTGCTCAAAAGTTTCTCAAGAATATTCTTTAACCACAAATGAAATTTTGTGAATTACCCGACACATCAATAAGTGTGATAGACTACCTGGACAATCATTACTAGTAATTAAGAAAAATTTTTGTTAGTAAATGTTATATGAATTAATTGCATCGACAGTTCATTACTTTAAGTAAAATAAATTAAATGTTTTTGATTTTGATTAAACTTGTACAATTTAAATTTTGTTAAACTCATATTCCAGCAATCAATGTTATTTATTTTAATTACAAATAAAATAATTTTTGTCAAATACCTGGAATAGATGTGGCAATTTCACTTGACTCAGACGGATCATCAAATAAACCTGTAAATATTTAGTTAAGCATTATTGTAGTTATTTTATTCAGTTTAATAAAGTTATTGAATTTCAGTTCACTTTTTTTTTATATTTAGTCCTTTTTCATAATGAAAACATTAATTCATTAATTAAATAAAAAATTTTTCTTAAGTCAATAAAGGATTTTTGCTTTTCTAATCTTTTAATACAACTACTTTTCATAAGTTTGACATGTTGCAAAAAATTCATTTTATTACATCTCAATAAACAAATTTGAAAATTAATAGCAAATTAGGAACGCATTTCATTTTAAAATATGAGAGAACAATATTAATGTAATGAATATCAATATTTTAATAATTTTATGTAAGTTAATGCATTATAATTGAATAATTATATTGTTATTTCAGAAGTTTGGAATTTGCATAAAAATGCATGCAATGTATTGTATTTGAGTTAGTAGAACATTAGGCATTTGACTGCACAAGCATTTGTTATTATTTCTGTATGTGAAAATGGGATCTGGAAGGCAATTAATTTGTGCAGAAAAGGTTCAAATTGATGCACTTTGGAAAGAAGGAAACATACCAATGGAAACTGCTAATTAAAATGAATTAGGGGGTGGGAATTTAATGGTTTCTCTATCCTAGAGAGGATAAAAAAGCCATTAAAACTCACAGAAAACATTCTGGTTGACCCAAAATTGTTGCTTTTCCTGATATTGTTTTAACTAAGCAAATTTTACATAGTAACAGATTTGTCTTGGCATTAAGTTTAGCTTGAAAATGGTCTAGTAACATTGCCAAGAATGTGTCTACTACAACCTAATACTACAACTTGTAATCCTAATTCTGCCAGTCTTTTGTCAAAAGACTGGCAGAATTAGGATTACAAGTTCCTAAAGAAAAGCCATTTCTAAACAAAAAAACAATATAAATGTGTTCAGCGGTCAATAGACAATTAAAAATGTGATCCGAAGTGACGAAAGTGTTTTTTGTCTGACCTTTGGTGATAAAAGAGTGTGTATTTATTGCCACAAAGATGAGAAATTTAAACCCTAATGTATTAAAAAATCATCAAAGTTTCCATCTAAGGTCATGGTATGGGAGTGCATGTCTGCCAATGGAATTAGCAGCTTTTTATTCTGAAAAACACTGTTACTGCTGATATGTATATTGATATAATGGAGAGACTTCAATACTTGAAATTAAACAAGAGTTACATGCTGATGATAAATTTATCAGCAGGCTAATGCACCTGCACATAAGGCTAAGCATGTGCTAAACTGGTTGAAGGATGGGAAAATTCTTCTTCTATGGTGGTCTCCATACTCAATGTATCTCCAATAGAGAACATTTGGAAAACAAGGACAATTAGATACGGAAGAATCAGCACTACAAATGGATTAATTGCTTTAATATGAAGAGTGTGGAGTGAAATCACATTGGATGAATATGCCAAACTTGTCGAATCGTTACCTCCAATTCCAAGCAGTTATTTGAGCCAGGGGGCATCCAACAAAATATTAATTTTAATATTATTTTGTCAACTGATACAATTATTGAATATTTATAAAAACTATTCCAAACTTTTGAAATAAGTTAACTTGTTAGAACTGAATAAATATTAATTATTTTATGTTTCATTATTAACTAATGTAAACATTCATTACATTGTTTAATATTGCTCTCACATATTTTAAAATGAAACATGTTCATTGAAATGTAATAAGATAAATTTTTTCACAGCTTGACAAACTTATGAAAAGTAGTTGTATATCAATGCAATTACAGATTATTGTGCATATAGGAAATAAAAATAGAAATTAAGAAAATTAAGTAATCAAAATAATTGCAAATTCAAATTGGACATCAGTCTCACCCAATTTCTATTTAAATCAATGTAAAATTCTCTCGGTAATTTAAATGCGATCTTGCCGACTCCTGTTTACTCGAATCAAGCACGTGTAACTAGATTAACATCTTTCAATACTTAAATTTCAAAAATGGGATTTAATTTATTTATAAGTTTAAAAACATTTCAAATTAGTCGAAGCATGACAGTTTACGGTCACCCAATGCACTTGTTTTTTTCATGGATTCTCATGGGCAATACAGAGCTTTTGTACTTCTCATTGATTAAACATTATTCTGCTTGCCATGTGATGGCAATGTGTTGTCAAAATAATTTTTTTTTGTTCTGTAGCATCCAGAAATGATTTCCTCTTAATTCAAACCATCTAAGGCCATCCTTCCAAGTTCAAATTAATGAGTCTACTGTAATAATAATTTAAGTAGAAATCCTATAATATTATATAAATGATATCAAATTCAAATATATATATATGAAACCTTAATAATTAGGTTTGTTATTTGTGCACACGCACACAATGTAATAAGACAAATGTTAAGGCAAGTTAAATGCCATGGAGGAGCTACTTGACAATGATATTCTTAAAGATTACTGCAAGGATATTATTGTCTGTTCAGTAACTTAGAAATAATATAATCTACATAATTATGTAATGATTCTAAAATTACTACATCTAGAAGTAAAGATCAGCCCAGTGGTACGAACAACATAAATAATAATAGATATTTCTAAATTATTTATTAAAATAAATACAAGATGGAAGCATTGCCTAATTTTAAAACCAAATTAGCCTTGCTAATAACTGATTTAAAATACAGCAAAATTATAGTATGTAAAAAATCTAACAATATTTGATTAAATGTTTAATTTACTTGGATATTACTATTACAAGTTTTATTTTAGTTAGTTTTTACACTCTATTTAAATAAAATAGATGAAAATGACTATCTTTTAAAATTTTTAGAAATACAAAGTGTCTTTCAGCTAAAACACTCGATCGGCACCAATTCCGAGGTAACAAATTACATTAAATAGTTAACAATAAAAAGTTATTTATTCTACTCTGATTGCTTTTCCATTTTCTTATCCAAATCTTTACTATTAAATTTTAAATAGTACTTGAATAAAACTTGAATTGTCATTTTCTTACATTAATTTTTAAAATCTTATTAAAACAAAAATATCACATCTACGTGGAGGCAAACCGTAATTGTATAGAAGATAAACAAAATAAACATATAACATTTTATTATAATTTTAAAAGTCATTGCAATATTTTAATAGCTTTATCTCATAAATATCTTTTGGACAAATTCCTTGAATTTGTCCAAAAGACAGCCTACTCTAACTTGTTTAAATTGAAAATATTTCAAGTCTAAAAAGTGTTTTCATTTCTACAAGAATTAATTTAAAATATAATGAAATTACCAAGTTTTTGAGCCCAGCATATAACTGTTCCTGTATCGTGTGTGCCTCCTTCTGCCAAATAAGTAGTTTCATCACCAATTGTCCATCCCACTACAGGATAAAGACCTAAAATGTAAGTTTTCATTGTTAGTTTTTTTTTTATAAAGATAAATGCAAAAACATCAATTTTCTCCATAAATTATTTAGAGATTTTTGTTAGCAATCACTAAAATATCAAAATAATTAATTCCTAATAACAGAACATTTCGATTTTTACATTCACATACTTTGATAAATAATAATAACCATCTATTATAAAATTCTTTATAATTTTAATTTACAAAGAACAGAATTCAATAATTCAGTAAGTCATAGGTTTATTTTGAGATAGATAATTTAAATATTAATCCATTTGTAATAATTCACAGCTGAATATTTTATATCTGTTATTTCAAACAATAAGAGTTAATAAAGTTAATGTAATAAAATAATTTATATTTAATCTTGATAAAATAATTCATATGCAATCTCAATAAAAAAATAACAATAATTTTAATAAATTTAGTCACAAAGACATTTTTCACATTTTAGTCACAAAGACTTTCAAGACATTTCTCAATATGTCGATGATGTTCTCAAAATCTGGCAACAGAAATCTGATTTAATCCAGTGTTTTTAACAGCCATCAACAACTCTTATGGCCTTCACCTTCAGATTGGGCAAGAAAGCATCCACACAGTTCATTTCCTGGACACATCCTTCTCACACTGAAAGATGGCCACATTTCCACTAAAGTTTATAGAAAACCAGAGTAAAAACTACTATTCATTCCATCAAAATCTAAAGACCCTTATATATGTAAACTGTCAGCCTACAGAACCCTTGTCAAATGAGTAGCTTCAATCTCTCTATCAATGAAGATGGTGGAGGAGTTGAGTGTACAAATTACATCGCATGCATGGGTATCCTTTTAGCCTCGTCCAAAATATCAATCTGGGTACACATCTAAGAAGGATGAATCTAAAATCCACAAAGGTTTAACTTCAGTTTTTACATCTTTCTAGGGTTTACAAACAAATTGCGAGAACAAACTAACTCAGTATCTCCTATATGAGAAACCCAACTGTATTCTCTTTATTACGAAATGCCAAGAACCCTACAAAATTTATCTGGAGTGTATTCTATCCCCATTATAGACGACAGATTCAACAAGAAATGGGTCTACATAGGAGCAACAGCTCAATCTATTTACAAGTGTATCAAGAAGCACAGTTATTCTATCCAAAATTGTTCCACCATAACATTAGCAACATTTGCATCTGAAAACGATATAAAGTTACTTCTACATGAAACAAGTCTAATACATCCTGGTAAGAACTGGACCAATCTGAAACATCTAAAGAGACTCAAAATATAGAAGGCTCATTTTTGGGACACAGCCATAAACTTTCTCCAAATCACAGAGGTATATTTTTGAAGTACAACTATAAATTAAATCTTATTACTTGAAAAAAGTATTTGGTTTTATCATTGTTGGCATTGGTGTTTTTTCAATCAATGAAATAATTGGGTACTTGTGAATCTTTGTCCCAGATGGTGGTTCTGCCCTGCCAACCAACATCTCAACTAGTACTTGTATCCCCTTGAAACAAATTGACTCAGCTGACTAACCTACATTAAACAGACACGTGTTATCCACTCAGTCCAGTGTTATTTCAATGCTGTTAAGATTATCGCAAAGTTTTAATAAAGAAAAATGGTTAAAATTTTACCTATATGCACCATCATGGTGGCACTTCAGTCACGACTGTTCATGCTCCTGATGGACTCCTTTCAGAGAGGAACTGCCAGCAGGCCACTGATTGTTTAATGTCACTAGTTATTGATACGTGTGTTCAAGAACTACTGTGAATCAATAACTAGTGACATTAAACAATCAGCGGCTCCCCTCCGGGAGGAGTCCGTTGGGAGCACGAACAGAGTTGTGACCGCCACTCAGTACATTATGTACTGGATATATGGTTATTACTGATATAGTTATGTGCTTTGGACTTAACTATGTACCATGTAGAAACTAAATTTAATTATCATTAATAATTATCCTCATATGGAAAAATAATATAATTATAAATAAATCAAGTTATGCACAAATAATTAAGTAAACTATTAAAAATTACAAGCTTTTTTTTTAATTATAGAAATTTACAGTGAAATAAGTTTATTGCTAGAAGGAGTCATTTTAATCATTACAAACCTGTTGTATTAATTTTTTTAGTAGTTGTTTAGAAAAATTTATGAAACACATTGGCTTAAAATAAACAGTAATAAATTCAAAAAATCCAGCAGTGAGTTGCTTAACTTTCCCTGCAGCATTTGATGGCACCATCTGCTATGCTATTTTATTAAAAAACTTTTTATATTTTAACTATTATGAAATGGCAAAAAGCTTAATTTTGAGGGTAGGAAAGGATTTTATAAAAAATTGTAAATGTTAATAATGAGTAAAACAGTCATTAAGTTCCGACCCTACTGGAGATACAATCAATCAATCAATCAATTTATTTATGGAGGCATAAATGCATACCTTGGCTCCACTATGAGCACTACCAAGGAAATAAAATACGGGAATGTAAACAAACAACAGTACCCACTGGAGATACACTAAAATTTAAATTTTGCCAAATTTAAGAAATTTTTGACAAAAAACACAGGCATTATTAAGCTTCAAAGAAGGTGAACAAAATCATGCCCCCCCAAATTTTTTTTTGTATTTCTCAATGTTTCAAGATCCCAAGTCCAAAAAGGTAAAAATCTTTTTTGATGAATCATCATACTTTTCCTCTGTTATATATAATAGCCAGGAAAGTAACATTAATTTCTATAATTGGAATAAAAACAATGTAACAAATCTGGTAGTTTATATATGAAATACACATACATTATTATTACACACATTTATATTTAATATAGTTTACCTATAATCATTCAAGACAATATCAATTAATCTGTTAAAAGCAAATGAACATTATGTTAGCTTTGGTTGATAGAGAAAATGTAAACCATATAATTACAGTGGTGCCTCATATAACGTACGCCTCAAATAACGGACACTGCGAATAACAAACTTTCTGTTTGGCCATTACGTAACTCGAGCAACGGACTGGCTGCGGACAACGGACTTTCCGTTCGGCAGTTACGTGAGGCAACCAATGGACTTTCTACGAACAAGTGCGAATGATGTTTCCACTCTTTTGCCGCTGCCAATGACAATCTGCTATTTTTATAATATATTAGTATTATTAGAATATATTATCACTATATCTGAAGTACAGAGCTCCCGTTGGGATTAGGCTTGCTCTCTTGTTTATTACGTACATCACCTCAGTGCAGGGTATTTACATTTATTCAAGTGTTGTGCAAATCATGGCTTCTAAAAAAACAGAAAAGTGATTTCAATTGAAACAATGCAAGAAATCATCAGAAGGAGTGAAAGTTGACAAAAACTTCCTTGTCGAATGGG
>NW_019384540.1:407422-413825 GCF_000671375.1 Centruroides sculpturatus | reverse complement strand
TTAAATAATTAAAATTATAAAGGATTAAAATATATATATATATAATGGGGAATATCACGCTTCTGACAATCGCTGCGAGTGTGTGGGCTAAATTTGGAGAATCCGTGCTTCTCGCATGGACAACTGTATGTGGCCAGCTCGCGTCGGAAAACCTTTTGATTTATTCGTGTACGCACCAGACGAAAAAACAAAAAATATTGTGTATCAATGAGCACTCCAATAAATAAATAGAATTGAAACAACACTTTGAAATGTTTTCCCGATGAAAGCGAATAATAATAATAAGTTTCAATAAAAATGATAAAATGAAAATTTAATTTTATCATAACGAGTTTGCTTGAATTTCGTTTCTTCTGAGATCGCAGCAATGCGCGATGGGTAAGCTAGTGATGGAATAAAAAATAGCTTAGTGTAATTCTACAGTTTAGTTTATCCTTCAAATTTATAGAAGGAAAACACTGCAGTTGTATAAATTTTCATTAAATATTCATTTAAAGTTGTAGTATTTTTAATATATTTAGTAATTCAAAAAGTCTCCATATAAAACAAAATCTAACGGACATAACTTTAATGCATGTTCATACGTAAACTATATCAGACACATTAACACAAATTTGCCTCAAATGAGAGGAAAGCATTTGTATATTCATTCAGATAAATGACACTTATATTCTGTAACATAAGCAATTGCATTAGATGAACCATTTTTGCTTATATACAGAGACTTTCAAATTACCATGTATTTTATGTGATAAAAATTCTTAATAAAAACATACCTTTGTAAGATGCATGAGGATTGCTACCTGTGTTAATATTAATAAAAGAACCTGTGCCCATTGTACATTTAATTTCACCCACATCAAAACAACATTCTCCAAACATTGAAGCTTGTTGATCTCCAACCTAATTATTTAAAATTAATATATTTAATACATATATTATATATGTTAAACAATTTATTCAGATAATATTTAAAATTTTTAAAAATTGATATGTTTTGTTAACTGTTTACAAAATTAAATACAGTAATATCCCAAACTTACGCGATAGGTGGGACCGAGCGATAACCGCGTAAGTTGGGGTATAATTTCGCAATTTGTGTAAAATCCAAGTCGGATGTATGTAAGCTAATAAATGTTCTCGTTAATCTTATCTCGTCATTTGATTCATTCATGGTTACAAGAAATCATCACATAGAGTCTCTCGAGTCTCCGTAGATATAACAAACACAGAAATAGTTACAATTTATTTTGTGTTATTTATGTGTCGATTCCACGCGACACGTCCGAACATGTAAGCTAAACAATAGTGTGGGGGGCGTGAGTAATCAAGAGTTGCATGGCGCTCAAACAAAAGACGAATCAACGAGATTTGAAAATCGCGTAACTCCGGGATCGCATAAGTCGAGGTATTACTGTATATCTAAATGCATTGCTAAGAATGTTTTCGTGATTCATTTTAAAAGAAAAAAAAAATGCTTTTATTGTACTTTATGAGAGTAAACTCCAATAAAGCAGATTTTTTGTTATATTTTAAAAGAATCTGGAGAATTTTTCTCATTATTTGTTTTATTATTATTGTACTGCATGTTAAAGTAGAAAGATTTTTAATACAATTAATATTGTACTCTGGTATTAATTGTATTGAAAATACTCTGTACTTATCATACTCTGTATTTATCAGTTAGCATATTGAGTAGTAAAGAGAAATTAATGACTATGAAATAATTCAGGTTTTCAAATGCAAAATAGTTTGTTCTAATGGGAAAATAAATGTATATAGATAAAATTTAGTTAGAATATGTTACATTCTAATGAATTTTTAAAAATTTTTATGTAAAGTTTTTAGTGCTGGACCCCAAAATTGAGGTGGTGAATGGATCCAATTTTCAAGATTTTGTGATTTTCACTTAAAACAGTTATTTCATGTTTTCTCTTTTTTTAAATAAAAAAAAACAAAGCTAATTTTGTGATTTTTGACCATTTCCCTATGTTTTATCCAGAACTCTCATTTATATACTACTATTATTAAAAAAACAATTAAAAATTCATTTAAACTGATTGATTTCCAGGTATTTTCAAATATAAATTAAAAAGAATTTATTTCCAACTAAAGTAAATTTCCACAATCAATCACAGATAAAAAATATTCAAAATTCCATGCAGTCTTATAAAAGTTAGAACAGCAGTAGAATTATGAAAGATTGTTGGCAAAGACACGTTTATAAAGGACTTTAAGAAATTTCATGTTACCGACGACTTGGACGGAACAGAGGATAAAGTACTATTCAAGGAGGCTAACAATCATGAGGACAACAATAATAGTTCTGATGAAGATGAAAGTAATGAAGTATTGTTTCAAAAAATTTCCAAATGATTTTAATGCAAATTGCTAATTTTTTGTATGGAAATAAAAAATAGATACTTACTGTTGCAGTTATTGGTATAGAAACACCAAAAATTGATTTTTCTGTTTTTCCAAATTCACCACTATTAAAAAAAAAAGTTAATAATAAATTATAATTTTATTATTAAATTCTAATACCAATATTCTTCTAATTTCTTCAATTTTTACTTATAAAAATATATTTCAATATATCTAAAATCCATTAAGAAAACATTATAAAATAATTTATATTTTTATTTATTTTATGGTATATTCTTCCTGCCATCTGTTGGCAATAAGAGAATCTGCTGGTACTATTTTTGATAACAACCAATTTGTTCAAATCAACATGTCGGGAAGTAATAAATGATATCTGGTCCAAATCTCCAAAATTTTGAATTCTGATATAATTTGATCCAATATTTACCCAAATAAAAAAATGTCTAATTATGTGTTTCTTCAACTAACAATTTGAGTCATTATCTCTTTTTACTGGTAATAAGTCCTTTCTGTATTTGCACTAAAGCTATTATAACAGAACTTACTTCAGGCAGAGAAATCTGGACGTTTTGGTGAAGTTACTTTCATGAAATTTATAGCAAGGTTAATTCTTTAGATCACTAATAATTTAGTGAAAAAATTATTGGTAAACTGTTGATAGATTTAATTTCATTTCTTATTTATATTTTATCATAGATAAAGCAATTAACTAATCTTGCTTATTGACAAGACTATGTCTTGTTTATAAAATCGTACTGCCACTCGTTCTTATCAGCATAGGAGTATGAAGGAGTACATGTCGAGAGTTGATATTTGGCACAGAATATTAGGTGCCCAAATCATTTGCGCATAAATAAATCCAGACTCGTAGATAGTCAGGGGACTGAGAATCAAGTCAAAATAAAATACAAAATGGCGACCCTCTTATACAAACAGGCAAAACAGCCACCTCACCCCACCGAAGTCTGGTAGGGGAGAGTACAACCAGCAGTCATTCTAAGAAGTGAACTCTGACCTTAGGACTGAACACATAATTTCTTCTATGTTAAATAAAATTTGTAATCTAATTTTGTAAATTTGGGAGTGCTTCAAATATGATATTAAAACGGTTTTATGTCGTTAGAAGTGGGTTTTTTTTATTATCTAGTATAGTAAAATCGTAGGACCGATAAAAATTTGACGTTATATTAGGGTTGTCGTTACATTCGATGACATTATAATAGGGTTAAACTGTATATTGTTTGTGCAAAATAAAAAAATAATTTCGAATGATACAACAGACACAATTATTTTTTTCAAAAACGGGAACTTTTCATTACGCATTGACAAAAATTCAACCCAGGCTGACACGCAACGGAGAGAAATTTTGAAATTAGATAAGTTAATTTCATCGAAGATGCATCGTGGACGATCTCGTGGTCGTGGCCGGCAAAGTTTGAACGAACGCGCCCAAAAGCAGCGATATCAAAGAAGACAGGAGAATGAGAACAAGACCTGCCTTGAGAATCAAAGTGATTCCGTCTCCGAGACATAGTCTTGTCCCAAATACGGTTTTGCCATTTTACTTGTTTAATTATAGATTTAAGTTGACATAGATAATTTAATTATGTAAATTTCATTTTTATTTAAACTAATTAATAAACATGAAGATTTTTATTATATTGGTTCAACTGTTAGGTCCATCTCCAAAATATAAATTATCTATATACAATAGAGCGTCAATTATCCGAAATAATTCCAGTCGGCAAATTAAAATTTTTGCCAGTGCTGTGGCACTGCAATCTTTGGCTATGTCTTGGGCTACTCAAATATTTTATGTTTTTGATACTAAATTAACTTCTGAAGTATAATTTTTTATTGTTTTTATATTTTTCAATNAGGATTCGTAAGAAAGCGGATTCCTAGAGAATGGAACGTATCTCTATCTTATAGGGGGTCGACTGTATCTAAATGCATTGCTAAGAATGTTTTCGTGATTCATTTTAAAAGAAAAAAAAAATGCTTTTATTGTACTTTATGAGAGTAAACTCCAATAAAGCAGATTTTTTGTTATATTTTAAAAGAATCTGGAGAATTTTTCTCATTATTTGTTTTATTATTATTGTACTGCATGTTAAAGTAGAAAGATTTTTAATACAATTAATATTGTACTCTGGTATTAATTGTATTGAAAATACTCTGTACTTATCATACTCTGTATTTATCAGTTAGCATATTGAGTAGTAAAGAGAAATTAATGACTATGAAATAATTCAGGTTTTCAAATGCAAAATAGTTTGTTCTAATGGGAAAATAAATGTATATAGATAAAATTTAGTTAGAATATGTTACATTCTAATGAATTTTTAAAAATTTTTATGTAAAGTTTTTAGTGCTGGACCCCAAAATTGAGGTGGTGAATGGATCCAATTTTCAAGATTTTGTGATTTTCACTTAAAACAGTTATTTCATGTTTTCTCTTTTTTTAAATAAAAAAAAACAAAGCTAATTTTGTGATTTTTGACCATTTCCCTATGTTTTATCCAGAACTCTCATTTATATACTACTATTATTAAAAAAACAATTAAAAATTCATTTAAACTGATTGATTTCCAGGTATTTTCAAATATAAATTAAAAAGAATTTATTTCCAACTAAAGTAAATTTCCACAATCAATCACAGATAAAAAATATTCAAAATTCCATGCAGTCTTATAAAAGTTAGAACAGCAGTAGAATTATGAAAGATTGTTGGCAAAGACACGTTTATAAAGGACTTTAAGAAATTTCATGTTACCGACGACTTGGACGGAACAGAGGATAAAGTACTATTCAAGGAGGCTAACAATCATGAGGACAACAATAATAGTTCTGATGAAGATGAAAGTAATGAAGTATTGTTTCAAAAAATTTCCAAATGATTTTAATGCAAATTGCTAATTTTTTGTATGGAAATAAAAAATAGATACTTACTGTTGCAGTTATTGGTATAGAAACACCAAAAATTGATTTTTCTGTTTTTCCAAATTCACCACTATTAAAAAAAAAAGTTAATAATAAATTATAATTTTATTATTAAATTCTAATACCAATATTCTTCTAATTTCTTCAATTTTTACTTATAAAAATATATTTCAATATATCTAAAATCCATTAAGAAAACATTATAAAATAATTTATATTTTTATTTATTTTATGGTATATTCTTCCTGCCATCTGTTGGCAATAAGAGAATCTGCTGGTACTATTTTTGATAACAACCAATTTGTTCAAATCAACATGTCGGGAAGTAATAAATGATATCTGGTCCAAATCTCCAAAATTTTGAATTCTGATATAATTTGATCCAATATTTACCCAAATAAAAAAATGTCTAATTATGTGTTTCTTCAACTAACAATTTGAGTCATTATCTCTTTTTACTGGTAATAAGTCCTTTCTGTATTTGCACTAAAGCTATTATAACAGAACTTACTTCAGGCAGAGAAATCTGGACATTTTGGTGAAGTTACTTTCATGAAATTTATAGCAAGGTTAATTCTTTAGATCACTAATAATTTAGTGAAAAAATTATTGGTAAACTGTTGATAGATTTAATTTCATTTCTTATTTATATTTTATCATAGATAAAGCAATTAACTAATCTTGCTTATTGACAAGACTATGTCTTGTTTATAAAATCGTACTGCCACTCGTTCTTATCAGCATAGGAGTATGAAGGAGTACATGTCGAGAGTTGATATTTGGCACAGAATATTAGGTGCCCAAATCATTTGCGCATAAATAAATCCAGACTCGTAGATAGTCAGGGGACTGAGAATCAAGTCAAAATAAAATACAAAATGGCGACCCTCTTATACAAACAGGCAAAACAGCCACCTCACCCCACTGAAGTCTGGTAGGGGAGAGTACAACCAGCAGTCATTCTAAGAAGTGAACTCTGACCTTAGGACTGAACACATAATTTCTTCTATGTTAAATAAAATTTGTAATCTAATTTTGTAAATTTGGGAGTGCTTCAAATATGACATTAAAACAG
>NW_019384540.1:320998-399244 GCF_000671375.1 Centruroides sculpturatus | reverse complement strand
CATACATTATAGACATAGCCATTCCAAACACTCACAATGTACAAAACACATGCACTGAAAAAATTAGCAAGTACACAGAACTTGCCCAGGAAATAAGGCATCTGTGGAGGATGGATAGGGTAGTTATTGTACCTGTTGTTCTCTCCTGTACAGGTGTGATACCACACATGCTACACAAAAGCCTGGGAACATTACAATTGAGTAGAAATACATACATCACACTACAGAAGGCCGCTATATTGAATACATGCCATATTGTTAGGAAATTCCTTAATACAGACACTGACACACACATTTAATTTTAGTTTTGTTTTGGTTGCTATGCCTTGACTCTGGTCCGGCATAGTACACAGCCACCGGTTTAAACCGAGTATTACCTACTAAACCCAACATAATAATAATAATAATAATAATAGAGTTTCAATAAAAATAATAAAATGTAAATTGAATTTTATCACAATGAGTTTGCCTGAATTTCCTTTCTTCTGAGATCGCAGCAATGCGCGACAGGTAAGCTAGTATATATAAACCATTACTTTCACACTTCTAAACAATATAAGCAATGTCACATCTCTCTCAATGTAGGCCTTAAATGCTAAAACAAAATGAAAACCTATCTTAATTAGAGAATGGGATAATAATAACCTGATAAAAATTTTAGACAACAATTATATAGAGGGCTGTCATAAGGTAACTTGATCAATCCAAGATCTCGGGAGCATAGAAAGCAAAGAATCCATTGAAACTTTTTCAGCATATATACAGGGTGACTTGCCCTTGTGATACACAAAAATAGGAGTAGAATATGTCATGGTTTCAATTAGCATAATCATAACTTAAAAATTTCCAATCCAAACACTAGGAATTCACAATGTCATGAGATTCTGCTTAACAGAAAACAGCATAAGGCATTGGAACAGTGTGTGTAGAATGAAAAACCACAGAGATATTGGTGTTTGAACAATGAGAAGCTGGCAAGTCAATACCCACAATAGAAGACCTACACACTTTTGCAGATGGGGAGAAAACAAGAGAGGGTGTGCAATAAAGCACATTTATTGAATTCTATTCAACAGATGCTTTTGCACCTCACAGCTGACATCACAATAAATTTCAGCTAAAATGCTGTTGCCTCATCCACAAACAAGTATGGGTCTTCTATTGTGGACAATGGCTAATCTGCTTCCCAATGTTCAAATACCAGTATTTCTTTGATTTTTTGTTACACACAACCATTTATTAGAATGGTTGTGTGTATGCTGTTTTCCATCATGCAGAATCTTGTGACATTGTGAATTCTTGGTGTTTATATTGGAAATTTTCAAGTTACAGTTATGCTAACCATAACCATAATATATTTTCTAACCCTATTTTCTTGTATCACAAGCATGTCATCCTGTACATATCCTGCAAAACATTTTAATGGATTCCTTGCTTTCCATGCTCCTGAGATTGCAATTACGTGGTCAAGTTACTTTACTTTACCTATATTTATGCTTTAAGTCAGCATTGTAATATTATTAATATGCAAGATATGTATATGAAATTAACAATACTGGGTCATAATTATTAAATTCCTTCAGTTAATCTTCTTGCTATAAAATGTTATTCTCAAAATTTGTATAATAGCATTTGTTATTTTTACTTTAAAATTGTACATTTTGTTATGTAGCTGGAATAGCTTGATTTTATATAAAAGTATTATTTTATTGTTTTAATGTAACGTGTTCTATTGAATATATTCATAATATAAAATTTCAAAGAAAAAATTTAGTTTGTTTTGTATATTTTAATATAAGGGTTCCAATTATTTTATAACATTCTAATCTGTTAAGTAAGTTATTATAAGCTGAGATAGACAAGTACTTGACCAAAACATTTATTTTAATGAAAGTATTATACCTAAACTAAGCATTTTGACTTATTTCTGTATGAAAAATATGGTGCCAAATTTTATGAACTTCTACAATTTTTCATTATTTAAATAATCATATTTTTCAATTTATTTAATTAATTTAAAATATATGCTATCCACCTCAAATTAGTAGTGTCTTGTCCCTGTACACCATACTTTTCTTTTAGCAATCGAGTCATGCTAGTCATCTATCTAACTCCTTTTGGGGAAAATTTTTGAATTGAAATAACATCACTTCCACTTTGCATAGGAAGTTTGTACAGTGGGTGATCGGATAACGAGCACTTATGCGAAAGATTTTTATGTTCAGACAACGAACACATCATAGAACAACACAAGAAGAAGCGACAAAAAATAATGAATACAGGTTGGTCTTCCATTGTCTTTAGGCAACAATTCTAAACTTTTGGAGCGTGGGAGACGTTGACATCCAACCCGGTATATACTGCTCGGATAGTATTCCTTCAAACTTTGCAACTCTCACTTGTAATTCCAGCCTTTTATTTTTCTGACAGAAACAATTCTTTTATAGTATTCGCAAGACTGTTAGACGGGAATTCATTAAGTTTTGCATTGGTTTTTATTTTCAAAAGATGAGAGTATAACAGCAAAGGTAGAGACTGGGCAGATGTCTGATGTTGCTGGGCAGTATGGCTTGAACAGGTCTACAGTAGGCCGCAGTTCAATCTTATCCAAGAGAGATACAGTATAATCAAGAAGACTCAAATAGTTAAAGGAGTAACAAAAATCACATCTGAGAAATAAAGAACATTGAAGAGTTCACAATGGAACCTGAAATGAATCTGACGACAGAAGAACACCAAGAAACTCAACAAGATATGTTTTCTTCTGAAAAAGAGGATTAATGCCAATATCTACTATTAAAGATCTTTTGAAGAAGTGAGAGGATGTCAGAACAATGGTCTTAGAATGACATCCAAGTTGAGGTTAATAGGCTTAGGGATCTCTACAATTACAATGCTATTAATTACTTCTGGAAAATCCTGAAGAGAGAAAAGCAATCGACATTAGACAAATTCTTTAACCCCCACAAATAGAAAAAACATGACTAATAAAAATGCAAGACTGTGTATATATGTATTTTTGTTATTACGTATAAATAAACATAGTAAGAAAGTATATGTTTTTTATTTTTTGGGTCTCTGGAACGAATTAATCAAATTCCCATAAAAACCAATGGTAAATCAATAATCGGTTAATTAATGAACAATTCAGATAGAGAACAAAATCTTGGAACATTATGTTTGTTAACCAATCACCCACTGTATATAGTTAATCAGGGCCTCCTGTTCCTAAGGTTCTGGTCTCATCTTTCATCTATCTAACCATTTTCAAGATTAATGAAAGGTTAAGGAACACAGACAGATGACAGTGGGAATATAGATCTACAAATTTTTCAAATTGTAGCCTAATAACAACTGTATAGTAGATGTAACAATATCTATTTTATATTTATTTTAATCACTCATTATATAAAGAATATCATAACAGATTATAATTTAATTTTAGTTTCATCTACTGTCATAGTATTAGAGTACAAATCAAAGTTATTGAATTTGAATGACAAATTTCAAAATAATTATAAATTAAACTTTTGACTTAGAATTTATATTAAAAATTCTAATGTCAGCAATACAATACACTTGTAATGTACACACTACATATGGTAAATCAAAAGTCCCTTGCATCTCTTTTATTCCAAAAGTACTGAAAATATATTAATTTTTTTAATGTAGTTATATAGGAAGTCACATACAGGGAACTGGAACCTTTTTTGTTGCCTTGAAAATGATTATCTTCAGATCCTTGGAATGAAAAGGGTGCAAGGAACTTTTAACTCTGTATAAATGCTATATATTAATGTTTGTTCATATATCTTAATAGAAAATATATTTCACTTTTTGTCTATTGATTTTGAAGAAACAAACACAGATAATATTAAAAAATTACNTAGAAAATATATTTCACTTTTTGTCTATTGATTTTGAAGAAACAAACATAGATAATATTAAAAAATTACAGTATTTCTTTTTAGATCAACCTTTATTAAAGTTTAAAACAAATAAATAGTTTTATTTATCTTAAAATAAAAATGGATTAATACATACCTTGTTGGTTTTATAATTGGAAGCATAGAAGGAGGAATTCCAAACATATTTATTGCCCAGCCTGCCCAATGCATCTATAAAAAATATATTTATTACTTTTGTAAGAATATTGATATTATTTTCAGAAAAAACAAAAATAGATATATTTCTGAAAGGACTAGAGTTTATTAAATTCTTCTAGAGAAGTTACAAACATAAACATGAAATATTTCAAGAATCTCAAAAACTGATTAGAAATTCATAGAACAACTGCTATAAAAACTTTATATGTGGGCATGTTCCAAAGAATTAAAATAGGAAATTTTAAATACATCAATTCTAGGACTGAACATATATCTTGAAACAACATATATCTTGTTTTGAAAAACATGAACATGTTTTTCAAAACAAGATATATGTTGAAAAACATAATCTTGTTTTATTTTGTATTTCTGTTAAATAAACTGTAAAACAATTAAAACAGTATATATTTTAATAGGAATATATATTCTTCAATATATATGCATATTTTAACTATTCCTATTACAGTTTATTTATATATTATTTACTACTAATAATATATTTAATTGCTGGTACTTTTATTTTGAAATAATAAAAGCAAATTCTGCAATTTAGATAACTAACTTTAATATATAAACAATTATTAATATTCTGGCAAATTATATTATTTAAAATAGTCAATACTAATGAAAATTCATATAAATGTTGATTAAGGAAATCAAAAACTTTTTATTAGAGAAATGCATTCAACGCAATTCAAGTTACCTTCAGCTCCAATACATTAACAATCACCATACAAAATACAAATTTTGAACAAACAAAATACAAATATTTTTTTATTTTTTAAATTAATTTAAATGGAACATGTATATACAGCATCTGTATAGATAATTCCATCTGCAATTCCCTCACCAATTATGACATTATCATCTGACTTACTAATGTGTCTACATTTCCCTTTCCATTATGTAATATTTGGCCAAGTCTATTTAAGCCCATTTTGTACACAGTTATATAACTTTTTATTAAAAAAAAAAAACACTTTATTCACTTACAAAAATCAAAAAACTTTGCATAAAATTGATTATGTAATTAGCTACGACCTTTTTATGGCATATAAAAGATTTCATAATTTAATTTAAAATTAATTCGTATATTTTATTTAAATAAGAAAAAGACTTGTATCACACCATAAAATTTAATTTTCTTAAAGCCAGGAGACAGTAAATTCAAAATAATTTAAACAAGAGAAATCACTTTACTGCATGCTATTTTTGGACCCACAAAGACCCATTCAAGGTCATTACATTTCTTCCCATCCCTCCCCAGAGCAGCAGAGTTTTGGCAAGAAAGCGGGTCATTGTCTATGGTGTTTTTTGAAAACCTGATTTTAACTATATGGTGATATTTCAGTATACTTCCGAAATTCCACAGGTCATCTGAAGATGGAAATTTTGCAGTTAGAGAGAAGATATATCACAAATAATAATCCTTTTGAATTTCCGTCAAATGAATAATTATTTTTGTACAAATTAAAGACAAAGTCACTCTAAAAAATTATTTCAGATGATCACCATTTTTATTTAGTGTTCTAGAACAAATCATAACCAGAAACCCGAACAGACAAAGATGAACTAACAAGACGTCATAAGATCTACTGTTCCAATTTTAAAGAATTCTTTTAATCTTTATTGATTTTTATGTTTTTAAGGAATGTTTTAAATGTAGGCAGTTGTGTAGCCTAAAATGGAAGGTCCTGCTGTCTATGATTTGTTCTAGAACACTGAATAAAAATGGTGATAATCTGAAATAATTTTTTAGAGCGACTTTGTCTTTAATTTGTACAAAAATAATAATCCTGTCAATTTTGATGGACTGATGATCTTCACATATTGAATGTGGCCAGCAGCAAAGAATACAATAAATAAAAAGACATAAATTGTGTGAGGTCCACCATGCGATCCAAAAATGTTTCATACACAATATTGTTAAACCGACTGATGGTTCTTTGCCATTCCGTGGCATCAATTGACTACAGAGAGTTAACCAAATGTCACCAGGTCAAAAAAGTTGGGAGGGTTGTGAATCCAATCACAATTGTTTAAGGCGTGAATCCTTCTGTGTGTTATTAGAGGAAGGATAAGATTTAAACGAACAATGTCTTGCTGGTTATCACATTCCAAGTTCATATCTATCAGAACAAACTACTAGACCAATTACCAGTACATGTGAACACCACTTTTATATCTTTACTTCTGGTAAGAAATGATACATAAATGAACAAACGTTTTTGATCTTAATCAAAATCTGCCTCAGGTTTTGGATCACTTTAGTTCCAATTATGGAATGCCTATATATAGATAATATATGCATTCCAATTGGTCTATATATGTATAATTAATTTATCGTTTCAATTTATATCTCTGTTCTTAATTACAAACTTATTAAAAATGTTTGTATTTAGAAACATTCGAATCATTGCATTCCATAACTGGAACTCAAGTGAACCAAAACCTGAGACAGATCTTGATTAAGATCAAAAACGTTTGTTCATTTATGTATCATTTCTTATTGAAAGTAAAGGATTAAATCGTTAGATTATCATTTATAGTTTACAAGATGTAAGCACAATAAATCTTGCCATTTGTTTGGTTGCTACAGTTTTCGTAAATCCCCCTATACTAAACCAAATTTAAATATGTGTTCAGAATAAAAAGGAATAAGAACAACAGATGGATTCTACAATATTTGAAGATTCCCTGACTTTTTCTGCTAAAAATGTTATTCCCTTATTTTCCAGGCTATACAGACCCTGTCTATAAGGATATTGAGTGTGGAGTATTAACAAATAATAATTATATATAATATTATGCATTCCCATATAAAAAGGAGGTTTTTAATTTGAATATTGGGGATAAAATCAAAAAGTTTGAATTTTCAACAACTCAAATAATCTGTTTTGAAAATTAAGCCTGCTTTCTCTGCAAGTTTCTAATGTTCAGCAATATTTCACATTCTTTGGCAATATCAAATTTTCTCTTTATTTTCTGTTTCCACTCATTTCCTTTCCTTTAACTGCTTAAACTTTTTAAGCCAAAGATAAACCTGTGTTCTGTGCTCAGACATTGTAAAAAAATTCTACTATTTAGACAAAAATATCACTAAAACTGCAAAATATTATTTCATCCACACCAAAGAAATGGATTTCAGAAAGCTAGTTTAGACAGTAGTCTAAGTCTAGACTGGTTTAAACTTAAAGTTTCAGAAAAGTGCATTTCATAAACAGCATTTAGTCTTAAATCCTAAACATATGCAATAGCTAATCTAGAAATAAGTGTGGAGTCTATTCTTGAGTTTCAATAAAAGATAAGATATCTGTAAATTATCCAAATTTTTACTGAACAAAACTAATTAGCTTTTAACTATTTTAGATATGAAATTCAAGGGAAAATCCAAGGGGCAGATTCAAATGATATAATTTGAATTATTACATAATTATCAGATTAATTAATCAGACTCAAATTTATACTATAAAATATTACATCATGAGATCTATCTTTGTAAATAAATCATTTCAAAATAATATATATTTAAATGTAGCCATGTACTGTGAAAAGTTCCAACTCTAAGTCTTTGGTATTAAGCAGTTTTTGAGCCTACTTGATGTCTGCTGTGTCTTTTGAATCTGGGGTAGCATGTACTCGTCCTCCCGTTAATTTCCATATTAACCAAGTATCAATCGTTCCAAAAAGAGCTTGCCCATCTATTGCTTTCTTTTTAACCTAATTAATGCCACATAAAGATATATATTAAATAGAACATTCATTGAAAATGTTTATCATTCATTTTCTTTTAATATTATATTAATATGAGTTGTTATTATTAATAATTAACATTTGTAAGTATATATACATACATACATACATACACATATCAAATATTTCTGAAACAAAATAACATTTCAGGAAATTTGTGTGAAAATACAAAAGGAAAAATTTTACAAGTACACAAATTATTATTATTTGTAGATGTTTATGACATTAATTTTATTTGGATAATTAAAACAAAGGATTTTAGGAGAAAAGGATAAAAATATAACTTCATGTTCTTTTATATTATACAGTCAAACTTGGTTAATCTGACATTCAAGGGAGTGCAAAATAATGAGGCCTTTTTTGCAAAAACCACCCCAATTTATCATGTATTTATGCTTTTTTTTCTTTTGTTTAAATATTTCTTTTATCACATTGCTAACAATATGAATAATATCGAATATATGCTTTGCATTAAATACTTGTGATATAAAAAAAAATCTTGTAAAAGTATACAGGTAACCCCCGTATAACACAGCACTTCTATAGCACGGATTCACTCTAACACGGTTCAGAAATTGGGTAAAACCCTCGTACAACATAAAATGTAATAAAGGGTGCATTCTTTTATACCTCCGCGTGAGCATTCTAATTGTTTTTGTGGCTACTTTGAATGCTCTTTCAACAAATAATCCATTTAATGGTTAAATTTTACAATTGGGATCCTTCTTTTGCCTCTAAAAGCTTAACATCACAGTATAAGTATTGTTAAGTTCCCGCCCGTTCTAACGCGTTCTATAGCTAGTGTTCAAAACGATTTTGGACTGAAAGCTTTTTTCAGTCCAAAAACGTTTTTGAGAAGTCCTTATATAATTTCTATACATATCCTGCAATAAAACGAGAAAACAAAAGTTTATTAAAAATAGGCATATTGGAAATCAATTAACAAAAAATAGGCACGTTANAAACACACCCAAAAACTGTGATCAGTTGATGATGCTCATGCTGAGATCATCATATAGGATGAATAATCCTCTGGTAAAATATTTACTTAAATAATAAATAAGTATTTTACCTATGAAAAAAATGAATAATAAATCCAATTTAAATAAGGATTTAACAACATGTTTTTTAATTTTTGAAACATAACCCCCCTTTTTGCACTAGTTCTTTGTTTTGTATAACACAGATTCACATAACACAACAATTTTTTGGAATGTAACTCCCATGTTATACAGGGGGTTGGTTACCTGTACTTCATATTTTTTAAATTTTTTGTATTTGCATGTTTGTTTTTTGTTGCTGTTGCTTGTTTTTAGTATTTTTCCCTTTTGTATTTAATCTTTTACGGTTTTATATTGATGTGGAGAAGAAAATCTGTTGTAACATGATATTTCCTAATTGTAAATAAAATAAAATAAATAAGTTATATACAAAATATTGAAATGAAAATAGATCTAATGAGAAGTAATGCAAGGTGTATGTAATGTCCTAAGTCAGTTGTGCTTTTGCAATGCAAATCTGAATCTCAGCATTGCCAAACTCTTCACATTATTATTCTATTTGCAAGTTCTACTTATGTTTGACCACCTGAAATTTAAATCAAATACAGAGATGATATCAATAGTTTCAAAAAATATTTTTAGATAAGTTTTGTAATAAAATTTTTAAATTATTTAAGTAAGTTTTGTTATTTCAGTATCATCAACACTAGAGAAAGGATTGTAGGTTGCAAAATTATGGTCAGAAAAGAGGATAAAAGGCACTGAAAAAGTATACAGAAAAATTGGAAAAAAATGATGGTGATGAAATGCATTTATTCAGGTCTAAACCACTTATGAGAACATTCTTTATCCAACACTATAGCAAATATCATAAAGTAAACATATTTAGGAGATAAATATGACATTTATTGATTTTAACCAACTTGTTATATTGGATTATGCACAACATTCCTATGTTTTTGAAAGTAAGTCTCTAGTGCTTTGAGCTCAGAAGTTCCTTGTATGTGGCGAAACTCCACTCAACATAAACTGAAACCAATGGAGCATATCTTGTAAGCACTCAGACATGGTTGAAGTTGCAAAAGTTTCCAAATCCAGATTGTTCCTCAAATTTAATTCAAATCTGCCTTTGGCAAATCCATCTCAGTAATCAACTGTTCCTCCTTCTCCATACCTTCTTCCAAACTCTGAATCACATCAGGCAAATATTTGTAGCCATGTACTGTGAAAAGTTCCAACTCTATGTCTTTGGTATTAAGCAGTTTTTGAGCCTACTTGATGTCTGCTGTGTCTTTTGAATCTGGGTACACATTTTTACACAAGAAAACTGCATATCTTATCCACATACCCACCTGTTTATGACAGGAAATTGTGATAGGTGAAGCCCAGTAACTTCTCAGTACAAAACTTGACTTGGGAGGAGGTTCACAAGAATCTTCTTCAGAGCAGCAATGAAGTCATTTATCCTACTGAAATCCTCCCTGCTATCATAACAAACATGGCATAGTCCATGTCCAATATATGTCATGTGGTTGAGATTGAGGTACTGTACTGTACATGGCCTTCAGTTGTTGGAAAGCCAAAAGCATATAACATGCTTGATCACTCACCATAAGCCTAACTTTTTTGTAATGTATGTTCCCTGGCCACAGCTTCACACATTAATCACTTAATGACTACATTACTGTTCAGGCATTTGTCTTCTTGAGTTGGTACATCTTAAAAAGCATGGTTTTACCCATTCACCAGATAATGGAAACACTAACATATTCAATATATAGATATCCCTCGTTTAATGCAGGATTTGATTAATGCATGAAATTAATTGTGGCAATCCCTTTATATACGTGACAGAAGTTTTAATTTATGTGGCTTTATTAGCTGTCTTTACTTAACATAGATACCATATTTTGATGAATGTAATTTTGATGTATGTGGTAGGATCAAGGGATTAATTAACCACGTTAATCAAGAGATACCCATACATCTTTGTAGCTCATCAATAGTTTTATCTAACATGAACCCCACTTCATGCTTCCCAACAACCTCTTTTATTTTCTCTAAGAAATTCTCATAAGTTGGCTTTATATAATTTTTTCTAAAGGTGCTCTTGTTCAGACTGACCTTTGCATGTACTTCTTGAGGAACAATTTGAATGCAGGATTGTTTACCTTGTAAACTGGAATTCCTGATTGAATTAATGGAATGGTAATGTCTGCACTGAACTCACTCAATGACCATTGTTTTTCAGATCCTGAACAGAATATGTGTATCAAGGTAATTTAATTTAATATTAGTAGTAAGTAATATAAACACTAAAATAGTGTAGTTGAGATTACAGGATGATCTCAATTTATGCATTAAACACTTACTATTGAGACCCACGCATTTCGGTCAAACTAGTAATTTGGCCAAGATGCATACTGTAAAAAGAAGTGTTATTGAATAAAACATCTTTCTAAAAGCAATAGTTGTCCATTAAGATCTCAATAGTAAGTGGTTAAAGAATAAATTGAAATCATCTCAACCATACTATTTTAGTGTTTATATTAATTATTACAAAGAAAACCACCCCTCATCGTTTTACAGTAATAATTGTTATTGGTAACTATCACATTAATTTGCTTAGGTTATGAAGTTCAATGTTCTCTGCAATCTTGCTGTACCAGATGTGCTAATTTATTCAGTCTCTTTGATGCTTCTCATTGAATGAAATATTTACATTGCAGACAGCAAACTGAAGAATAAGATCATCAGTTTCAACAAACTGCATCTTGAATTCTGAAAGTGCATAAAACTTTCCCTTCTCAACTTTTCATATGTTTTTATAGTGAACAATAGGTTCTGGTTTGAACTGGTATAACATTCACACAACCAACTATATTGAACAACTATCCATCATACAATCCAAGGTCAGAATGAAATGCTTTCTTTTTTCTGAACCTTCTTTACATACTGGATGTAGAGAACGTCCCTGAATGTAAAGAAGGGAAGAACATAACTCAGAGAACTGGCGAATAGAGCACTGCTGTTTTGTCAAAGTTTGTTTTCTCTCTTGTGGGGTTTTGCTACATTATCTTGGAAACTATTGGGACTACAACAACAGTAAATATATCATTTTATAGCTCTAAATCTTCTCTACAAAATAAGGGTGTGAGGGTTTTTATGTTACTACTAGAGAGAAAATAGAAAGAAATATGCTAATCTCACCAAAAGGTGCAACATAGTGTGTTCATGTCACTTCATTTCATGCCCCAATATTTATATATCTTAAACTACCTATATGAAAACAGCTATATTTTTGGAAAGATGCTGCACCTTAAATCCTTCCTCTAATCACAATTTTTTAAAAAATAAATTATGTAAATATTTTATTATAAATTTTAATAAAATCAAAACATTCATACGTACATCTGGAATGTTTTGAAGAATCCAATATAACCTCATCACAACCTAAAAATAATTAAATTATATGTAATAAAAATAGTATTCTTAGTTAATATTACTGTATATTGTGTAAGAAAGCACATACCATGGCAGTTGATAATTTAAGAACTTTTGCAGCTAGAAATCGTTTTTTTCCAGACAATAAGTGTAAGATGTGACTCCCCCATCTTAAGCACTGAAATTAATACAACAGTCTGTCAAAATATTATGCTTCTAAATGAAAATTTTACATTTTACATTTAATCTAATAAACATCTTATATATATATATATATTTATTTATAGTTTGATTTTAGACAGTTATTAAGATTTAAAATATTATATAGCTTAATGTTTTCGATTTGAGAAAATATAATTTTTCCAAAAATAACTAGGAATAATACACTTTAAAAATTTAAAATAAATGATTAAATGTAATTAATTTAAAATTTTCATTATTCTGTCTGTTGATTTTTCTTCAATTCTATTCTTGATAGATTTAAAAAATAATTTGCAAAGTAAAACAATAAAAATGACGACAAACATTTTGTCAGTCAATTTTGGCATTTTAATTCATAACAATTAATTACTAACTAAAATTCTGGCAAATAAAAAATATCCTCATTACATGAACAGATATGTAGCACTTAGTTTTGTAATGATAAGATAAAAATGATTATTCAGATTCTAACCATAATATTTTGACTACTATTAAAACAATATATTTACATCAGCATATACAGCCATCCTAAAAATGAATAGCATTGACAGCAACAACAACAGGAAAAGTGATATCATCAGAAAAGAGAACAAAGCCTACAAAAAATTTGCTGACAAAACTACTTAGAATTCTAGAAGTCAGAGTACAGGAATTGGTTAGAAATGAGTTCAAGATCACAGCATCTGAAATGCGAGACATTGAACTAAAACAATAGTAAATTAAACTTTAATAAAACTGTGGAACATACAATTCTTTCTACATTGATACTAAAACATCACAAATTTTATTTGCATTTTATTAACCACAGTATGACTGCCTTTACAGTGCAGTAAAACTGTATTTCTTGAACATTTTTGTCTTCTTAATTGACCTTCCTTGGGAAATTTATAATTCAAAAATGAAGGAAGTCCATAATTTATACTAGAATCACTTAATGTGAATACTAATGTTTTTGAAACAACAAAAATTTTTTAAAATGAATCTATTGTACTGTACTTCTATAAAATAACCCCTTTCACTTCTGGCTTGTACAGTACATGTTGATCATTGAAGCATTCTATTGTCTGTTGCACATCCAGGATGATCTTTTCAAGCCAAATTTTAGAAGGATGTACAAATGGATAAAAGAAAAGAAAAACAGGTGGGGTATACAGTGGTGGACTATATTTCATCCCTCCATAACATTTACAGGGAAATAGGAAAAACTAGAAAAAAGAGAATTATGTTCAAAAGGAATCCCACCATATAAAAATTGCTGCATAACAGCAAGAAAGCTATCCACTCAGAGTACATTCCTGGAGTATACAAAGTACAGGTAAAAGATAATAAGATCAAACAAGAGTTATGATATATTGGGACCACCCAAAAAGTTGCTTAAAGTAAGGTTAAAAGAGCATAAGGACAACATTCAGAAGCATTCTCAGCATTAGCCGCTTACAAAATATTGGACCCAACTTCAGTATCAGTTGAATGGAGCCAAGCAAAACTAATTTGAAAAGTTACAAGTATGCAGTATATCATATATGCAGAAGTGTGGCAAATACCTAAAGCAACCTCAGATGAGCAATCAACAATTACAGAAAAAGCAACACAACTTTGGAGACTTGGAAGGCATTACTAAATACAACTTCTAAATAATGAAATAAAAAGATAAAGAGTTATTAGATATACCTCCAATTTGATGAACTGCATTACTGAACTGAAGTGTGTCCAGAGAGATTGCTACTCTTTATTGTGCATATTAGTTGGCAATGGATATCTAAATATTTTTACAGATATGTATTCTATGAATCATGGATTTATTAATAGTTCACAAGTAAAATTGCTTCTAATTTTTATATATATAAAAAGTGATTAAACAAATGTAAATCATGTATTAATTATAAAAATTAATTAGAATTATATAAAATAATTTAATTTACTTAAAAATACCTTCATTCTTAAAGAATTATTCCATTCTTTACATATAGATGAAGCACGTAAATCTTTCCACGAGATAAAATTATGAAATGGTCTTCCTGTGTCTCTATTATAAACATAAAAAAGCATAATAAGAATTATCATCAGAATAAATTCATAAAACATAATAAATTAAAATTAAATAAAAATCTTATATATAAAGATATAAATTGGTGTAAGGCATACATACTTCTCCCAGGTTATGAAAGTACCTCTCTGAGATGAGATACCCAAGCATGCTATCTGATAAGGTTTTAATTTACCATCTGAAAAATTTTTATTTATATTAATGTTTTGATTGTTCTCAAGTCAAAATACTACTACACTGCAAAATTTTTTAAGATATATATTAATAAATAATGCAAACACTTTCAAAATACCATATAATACTCAGAGTTTTGTAAAGTTTTTTCCTCACATATAACAGAAAACAAAGTATAAGAACCACAAGAATAAAAAAATTTATAAAACAAGAAATTGTATCTTTTTCAAACTGCCTTACAGTTAATATATTTATGATTATTTAATTAAGTATAAAGTTAAAGTAGATGTGGAATATGCCAACATTTACAGTCTAATAAGAATGCATGTTCATCACATAAAGTAAAAATGTTTCTGGTGAATTTTATCTCTCAAGGCCATGTATTCATACCAAAACTATCAAGACAAAAATTGAAAATAAACGTAAAGGTACAATAAATGGTCAGATAATATCATACAGAGAAATTTCTTTATCATTTTTATATATAAAAAAATTAACTATATTTCCGTCTTTAAATGCATGTTACATAAAAGTTATAAGTATTTATGAGTGGCACACAAAATGCAAAAAATTAAGTAATTTCCATTTTCCCTTTATTTGCATTTTATCAAAAATAATATTATTAAGTAACAAGCTGACCTTTTGTATGTTTCCAGCAGCGAGTGTTGTAAACAAAAATGCAAATATCATTGCTGGAAATGTACAAAAGGTCAGTTTGTTGTCCCTTATATACAGTAGTTCTAGTTTTAATTTTATACGACAATAATATTAGGATAATGTCAACTTTTGCAAAATTTTATTATTATAGAGAATTTTTGTGCATAGATATTTTATCAAATTCATGAAATTCACTGAATTATCAGTTCATTAAATTCCAGATATATGAATTTTAAAATTACAAAATCATCTCATGAATTATATGAAGAAATAAAAACAAAATTTCATACTGTATATTTATACTATTACTTTTTTTAATCACATCTTACCAGTAGTATAGAAACATGGATTCTACACTACGCTCAGAAAACCAAACGAAAGATTACGTCTTTCCTAAATTAATTCCAAGCCTGCATTTCTTACCACCTCAGGGGACCTAGAAGTCTGATTTTCATAATAATCTAGGAAATAAGGAGTTGACTTAACAAAATATCATTTTCCTCATCTTAAAATTAATATTTTTAATCTCGTCTTTATTAAGATAGAGAAAATATAAGAAGATTAAATAATATTTGAAAATTTTATTAAATAATTTTATTAATTATAATAATTACATTTCATTACATAAGCTTTACTTCCACTTACACATATTTTTTTCTCATTTTACATTTTAATTTGCTTGTTTTATCCAAAATATGAATATATTTATTAGTTAATTTTTTTACTAAATCTCTTGGGAAGAAATACTTGAATTTAACAACCAAAAAAATTGCCATGATCTTGTCTTCTTTAATTACTTTCACTTTCATAGAGGACTCATTTATTTGTATTTTGGCTAGATTTTTGTTTGTATGAATGAGTATCTTGATTGATACGACACCACTCAGATAACTGGATGCAATAATGTCAAAATAAACACACCAAAACCAAAAATATCTAACAAGAACAAACTTTAATAAACTAAAGAAACATATTTGATGGTTTTAAACCATAATCACCAGGTTAAGTTACAAAAGAATGTAAAAAGAAAGACAACAAAATATTGAATTCAAAAGGCACTACTGTTCCATTGGTTGGAGATGAGCGCATCATCAATGATGTCAATGTGATGAGCAAATTTCATTAATGTAATGATTGTTTTAAAAATACATTTCAAATAATGATTTCCAGACAGTAAAGGTCTTCAGATCTTTATAATTTATATCTGCATTCATACAGGGAGCCTCATATATTTCTAGTTTCTCAGGATGTTTTAAAAGGACCCAGTCTGTGGCGGGATGTTGGGAAGCAAATGCAACCAAAGCAGTGGATGGTAGGCCCTTTTTGATGGAATACAAATGCTGCTTAATATGTGCATCCAGGGTTCTTATGTATATGCACTCTTTGTTGTACTATTATCTGTAATTGGGATGGTGTAGACTCCCAATTACAGAGTAATTATAGAGATGCAGAGATCTCTACTGATTGGGAAATCATGATTTAAAATACACTTTTAAAACAATTGTAACATTAATAAAATTTGCTGTTATATTGACATCATTGATGATGCACTCTTCTCTGACCAATAGAACAGTACTACTTTCAAATTCAATATTTTGTTCTATCTTCCTTTTTACATTCTTTTTCAAATTCTTTGCCAGTAACACTACCCAGACCTTTGGTCCGATCTCCTCTTCCAGTATATATAAGCCTAATGCACGGTATAACCATCGGCGGTTAATACGGCGCTAACTGGAGACACACCCATGTCCTAGGCCAATGTCATCTGGCAATGCTTAAGCACGGTAATCAGGAGTTACAAGTTCAAGTTGCACTTTGGGCTGATTCTTTTCGTCCAGTTTATTCTAAATTAATTAACTTAAATATTATAATCATTAAATTTAATACAAGATGGTGCCTAATGCCACCATATAGTGCCAAATTTATTTGTAATTCATAATTAATATTTTCAAATTATAGCCTGATTATTTACAGCAATCGTGGGTGTCTATTTGCTAAGCATTAGGTTTCAGTAGATGTTTATATCTGTATATTAAAGTTTGTTCTTGCTGGATACTTTTGCTTTTAAACTGTTTATTTTGAGTGTCTTGATCATTTGATGTTTAAGTTTTTCATTTATTTAAAGTTCATAAATAAAGTAAAAGTTAGTAATTATTACATATTCTTACATTAGCACGAAACTACTGCACGTGTAATACTTATCAATAAATTCACTAGATCAATTCTTGTTTAATGTAATACCAAGCCATTAAATTTATTTTTCGATACTTAACACTTTTCCAATATACATATTATTCCAAATAACCAATAGTTTCATTAGATAACTATTGATGTTTTACCGTTGCATCCATATTTAAATGAAAAGCTGTTTTAATAAACTTTTCATCTAAATCTTAAAGCTGAAATTAAGAATAAAATTGCAATTTTACTTATAAGTCAAGAATTAATAGGGATTAGTATTTAATGTTTTGAAACCATTGACTAATCAAAAGAGCCTACATTTACTATCATAAACTTTTCAAAAAGCTTTTGATAATGATCTGTTTTATGCCACATCACTTTAAGTTCATTAAAAATCTTCAAGATATAAAATATAAATTTTTGTCTATAAGTACTTATCTTCTAATATCAGAACTTATTATACTGGCTTTACAGATAATGCTACAGAGTTTCACAGAAAACAAGTTTTTATTTTATTTAATATACCTGGACACATACATAATATTGCATTTCGGACTCTTTCGTCCCTCCTCAGCAGGTATTTTTGTACTATATTCTATATAAATTAAAATTATTTTATTGTTTTAATTTATATAGAATATACTACAAAAATACCTGCTGAGGAGGGACGAAAGAGTCCGAAATGCAATATTATGTATGTGTCCAGGTATATTAAATAAGATAAAAACTTGTTTTCTGTGAAACTCTGTAGCATTATCTGTAAAGCCATTATAATAAGTCCTGATATTAGAAGATACATACTTGTAGACGAAAATTTATATTTTAGTAAGTCAAGGACATTGAGGCATTTTAATTAAATCTTCAAGATATCTTTAAATTTTTGATGATGATTCCCAATCACTATATCTCTTGTATAAAAAGCATTCTGTCAACTTCTGATATGCTAAAATTGATATGTACTAAATTTCATCTTTAAACCTAACATAATAATAATATATACTTCATCTTTCAGATATTTATTCCAATAAGCATTTGTCTATTCTACATCCATTTATACAGGAAGAAATTTCATTTAAACATGTATCTACCTCAACAATAATGGCATTTTCTTCATTTTTACATAAATTTTATAACAACTTAAAGTAAAAGAATCCATTCTGGTTTCTAATATAAACCATGAATCATCCTTATATCATAGAAGTTCCTTCTTTACTTTCTTTTGTATCATGTTTTAGACTTACCAAATTCATTAATCTGTAATACTATTATTAGTCCTTAAAATCATCAAATGTTATTCTACTCTTAACAAAGCATTTAACATCTTTTGATTTCTTCTTTTGTTATCATCTATCTTCACAGTATATATCTTTGCCTGTAGTGCTTTGTCATAAGAAATATTCTACTATAACAAAAACTGCAACTAAACACGCATTTTAATAGAGTTATGAGAGGTAACAAAAATAATCAAAAATTCTGAAATCTAATTGAAAAACAAACATCTAAAATTACACAAAATAACATTATTCATCTAGCTCCCCTTACACTTGTTAAGAAGGAAAACAAATAATATACGCACATCTTTAGTACTTAGGAGAAATCAGACATCTTCGCAACATTAAATAATAATGGAGTATAGAAATCTACTAAAACGAAAATGGGAGTTACAGAATTCAAAATTTATTGATGACATTCTGTATTTGTTGTGATGTAATAAACGGTAAGATATAAAGAATTGCTTATATTCTTTTATACTTTTTCATTTTTCTGGAACTTTAATAAAAATTGATAAGATTTATCTTATCTTTGAACATGTAAACAAAAATTATATTTGTAGAACTCAGACAACAGGTCAAGATGACATCTTGATTGATCTAAATAAGCAAAGAAGAATAGGGTAAATAAATAAGTAGGAAAAAAATAATAATTAGGTACCTATTTTAATGCTTTATTAAACCAAAATACATAAAATATTTGTACTATAAATTCACCAAACTCACGATGACAGATAACTGATTCGCATCACGCTAGTGTTGCCAAATACAGTATTAGTAGTGACGTACACAAGGGTTGACCATTCGATTCATTCTTGATCAAACGATTTTTCCTTTCTCTCTTTTTAGTTAGAACATGTTCTAACTAAAAAGAGAGAAAGGAAAGGGTTTGTCCAAAAGTCACCTTATGGTCTTCCTTTGAGCACAGTTTCCTTTACTTGGAGATGAGCCACTTCGGCAGGAGTGTCCATAGAATTCACCAGCTCCGAATGTTGGTCTCAATGATCAGATGGCTGCTGTTCAAATCTAGACATAATCATGCACACAATACCTTTCAAGGAAACTCTAGCTGTCTTCCAACTCAGTTGAAAGACCTTGAAAAATTGTCTGGGGATCTTTGTCCCTTCACTTCTAAGGGGATCATCCAGTCCAATCCAGAGCAGGGTCAGTAGCTCGCATTCAGGTGCATCATAGCGGGATGTATCATGGGGATTCCCATGTGATACATCCCGCTATGGTGACCCTCTCCGGAAAAACTGAACTGCCCAAGCAAAAGACAAAAGGCAAAATCACTTTGTCTCTGCCAATCATTAGGCCTACACAACATTAGTATACATAGTGTCTACATATTTTTGGAAGTTCCCTAAAATATATCTAAACTTCAATTTTCAAGACTTCATCTCTTTGATGTGTTCCCATGTAACAACACAGATTGAAATCATCCCGTTTCTTCAACAAGTCTAATGTTAAAAACATTGTTGCCTGGGAAACATACTAAAGAGATGGAAGACTAAAATTTTCAAGGCAAACAGGGCAGGAAATTGAATAAACAACAAAGAAAGGAAAATCTCTAAAGCATGGCAATACTTTGTGAAATTGCTTATGCATACACTATTTGGAACGTGCAAGACAGGCAATTTTAAATTGTGTTTGATCCAAAATTAATTAAATTTGCTGTTTGAGATTTGTCAAATATTCCATTATGTTCTAATATTCCTGAAGAAGACCTTTGCAGTAGGACAAAAATGTTAGAAAAATAATGTTTTTGATTCTTGCTGAACTAATCCTGAGGTTTGTGAAGATTATATTTCATATTTCAAGAATCTTAGTTAATCCAGATTATTGAGAAAAAGAAAATAAGAATAAAAATAATCTGATTTTTCATAACCTAGACATGATGAAGTTTTAGAATAAATAATGATAAGTTAGGTTAAACTCTACTGTATTTCAGGTCTACTGGTAAATATATTCGAGCCAAAATCAACACTTCCAATAAAATATTAATAATTTATAAAGCATAATACCATGATAATACCATTATTTATGGTATGCAACAATAGAATATAATATAATATGCTTTTTGTTTATGCTCAATGAAGTATAGATGGAACATCAGCTGCTGGAAGCATTATACGACAAATTATTTGTTTATACTACATTTTTATTATTTCATTAATCTCTATATTAAGTGCATTAAAGAAGTCATCAATTCATAAGTTTTTAATTGTAAACAGTTTTGGCAGCCTGCTTAAGTTACTAAGTCACACACATTAATTGTTAAGCATGCTGTTTCACTTGTTTACCTTTATGCCACAGGAAATGAAAATTTTATAAGATATATAAAGTAGAAAAACTGCCAATAATAAATTTCTCAAAAATAGAAGTAACGTTTTAAGTTATGTTATAAAATTAAATGAAAATAAGGAAATGAAAATTAGCCTGCATTTAATGACAGATCTTCATGTAATACTATTACAGTATTTTAATTAGAAATATTGTTATGTGACATTAAATAAATGAACAAACATTATTTTATAATAAAATATTAGGAAAAGGATACAGAGCACATAAGATTATTATTGAAGTATTACCTAATTACGCAATACTAAAAAGAAACCATATTTAGAAATGACCGAATTAATGTTGCAGAATAAAATTACAATTTAAATCTCATATTCAAGGTTGCATAACTACATTTATCAAATGATTGTGTAATCATTTTCAATAAAATAAATATAGTCCTTGAACAAGCTCAACATGTATTTTGAATATTTTCATCAACTTCCAAAGAAAAAAAGTAGACAAACCAGAAATAAGTGATGAATATTCAGTTATTAAATTCAAATCAGCTTTGAGAAATATAGCAGTTTATTGTGTAACGATTGAATTTCAAGATCTTTTTCCGACAAATTAAATAAAAAATTAATTGAGTATGCTATTAATACTTTAAAAAAATTATTTGAAATTAAAATTTACAGATAAGTATGGAAATGGAAATACACCTAATAAATCTCATCTGAGTCCAGGGCAGATGAGATTTGTTCAAACAACATGAAAATAATAGACCAGTGCTGGTGCCTATGAATATAAAATGGACCAGTCCTACCAATATTTCTGGCCCCACCCACCCACCTGGTCTCCTAAGTAATACACTAATGCAAATGCTAACAACTAACCATCAAAGAACATAAAATTTGGTACTATATTAGTAATACAGGAAATTCTCATTAATTCACACTCGGATAGTTTGAAATCCCATTCGTTCGTAACCGTACTATTAGTTCCAGCCTGAGATATAGAGATTTACACATTAAGGAATTTGGTTAGTTTGAAATACGGCTACTTCAAAATTTGAAGTGAAAATTCTGTCTGAACTGTGACATGTATGGTAACTCATTTATTTAGATCGAAGTGCCTCCATACTATAAAAGAACAACAGATCAAGAATAACTCTAATCTGATCAATATGTCTTTACTTTTGTGATCACCTATGAACTACCCTTTTTCTCTTATCTCATAAAATACAGTTGGGTTTCGGAATTGCAAGATTGGGCTACATATAGCAGGTTGATATACTGTATTTGTAGGACTCTAGGCTACTAGATTTAGGTGAATTACTACTTTTGGGACCACTTTAAAAATAATTTGGGACATATTTCGAGAAATTTTGCTTTACTTTTTATAAAATCTACCTGCAACCCATAAATAAACTGGAGGTAAATAGCATGATACATGCTATTTACCTCCAGTTTATTTATATTATTATTAATTATAAATTAATGATAATAGCATTCTGTATGTGCAGCCATATTCCATTTGCTTAATTAATTACATCAGTTATATGGAATTTAGCATATTGTATAGAAATGTATAGGATAATTCAAAACTTTAAGTTTTGAAATTCAAGTAACGAAATAATTTGAAGTTGCAATTATTTCATCCTGTGAATTTCAAACTAATTAGGATTTCCTGGAAATAAAAGTGTTTTAAAAGTGTTTTTAACAGAAATAAACAGATTATTTCAGACAAATTCTAATTAAAGACAGAATAATTCAAAATATATTCTACCAACAAGATACTGTAAATATCAAATACATTAAAATTTTAAATAGCAGATTCATGTTATTCATAATTGCTGTATCATTTTGTTAATTAAAGATTCATGTTAAATCAGTAAATTGTTATTTAATTAAATTCTCTCAGACCAAATTTTAAATAAAAGTTAACCAAATGGAATTTAATTAATAAATAATACAAATGTTAAAATTTGTTAATTATTCAATGGAAAATCATGAAGAATTTATCACTTTTAGTTTTGTAAGTCATCCTTTCACCTCGAAATAAAGATTTTATCCAAAAATTTATACTCCGAGATAAATAAGAATTCCAAAGAAAAAAATCTGTTTATTATTTAATTAAATCTCCCACACAAAAAAATCAGACGAGATCAGTTAGGTTTCATCCATAATGATCCGACATTTTTCAAAGTCGACACCACCCACGTGCATCTTTAGACAAGACACACCTGCAATGTAGGTACCACACATTTCAGAAACGCTTAGAAATTGGGAAGTCTACTTCGGTACCGTTCCACTAGGCCAAAGCGCCGTTATTTAAAAAACACTCGAACGACAAGGAAGAGAGAGCAAAATCGGCACTTTAACGAGAGGAGAACCACGACAATGCAACACCCAAAGACTTCGAAACGACCTCCGTCACACTCTTCCCGCAAAGGGTTCGGCGGGCCACCCTCTCAAAGACTCCCGTAGCGATCCCGTCGGCGGGCGTCGTCGGGATCGCTACGGGATTAAATTTTACGCAATTTTACGCAAATTTTACGGTATTAAATTTTACGCAATAAATAAGAGGCTGGATAAGTTATTAATTTGAAAATTAATAAGAAAATTCGATTACTTACTCAATATGCTATTTTTTATAACTTTAACAAAGGCTAACCACAAATGATCCGGACTGACTTCGACCCATCCTCGGTGCGGATGCGCGAGTTCGATCTAGAAACGTTTAATCCAATTGTAATTATTCAAATTAATTAAAATAACATTAAGGGCATTAGTAAACGTGTAAAGCGTACCTGTAACGTCGCTTCCCCCACGACGTTTATTTTTTTATCGTAAATGTGGCAACGAATAGTCGAAGTTCCGATATCCACGGCGGCAATGTATTTTACTTCGTTTGTGTCATCCATTATATATTTTCGCGCTAAACAACTATCGGTAAAGTACAGAATTATTTACGTATCGTAAAAAAAATAAATAAACAACGAAGTAAAATACGTTTATATATGAACTTAAACTACAATATTTATTGACCTTTGAATCGAAAGTCTTCATTACTGAAATAAAAATATGTCCGAAATTATAACTACTACTTAACGTATAAAATTAAGGAAAGGAATTTTTCTTACCGTATCTCCAGTTCTACACATCTCCCGCGAATATGACTGACGTCACCTTCGTTTCGATTATTACGTCGTTTGTGACTTTTTCAAAGCCGATTTCGTCAAATTCGTTAACATTGTAACGTAAACATCAACCTTTTCCGCATTTAGCGACGGCAGGTCGTACGATGCTACGTCACAGTTCATTGATAAGAATGTTATCAATTTTTCTTGCTTAATTTTCTCTTTTAATACAAAAAATATTACCTATCTATTCGAAAGAATGACGATAAAATCCGAATACACCAAATATTGTTAATTATAATTATATACTCGGTTAATAGTCGTGTTACGAGATTATTACACTTTAAAAAAAAAATTTACAATCCTACCGCTCGATAACGTGCCGACGAAAATCGCGCCGTCACTAGGTGCCCCCTTGTGGAGATTATTTAAAACTATTTTAATTTAATTAAAAAAAAAATCCGTAAAGGAACCGTATTATAATTTCTTTACGTCATGTTAATAAAATTACTGTATTCAAAGATTCGAATATTAAAAACGGGCAAAACCGGGAAAATCTGATCACCCTAGTTTAGAGGCGGGTACGTCCGTGTCGGAATCGTTCCGGACTCGGAACTATTAGGAACGGAGAACTCGAACTAAATGAAAATGTTTCGCGAGTTTTTTTAGAAATAATGATTACAACAACTGGAATCATTAGGCCTAAAAATTTTAAATATGCTTGAATGGGGCTACGATAATAAAGTAAATATGAACGGTGCCCATTCCCGTGTCCAAAGACTAATTTTAAATTTTTGTGCGGCGTTTTATTTTTATTTTTTTATTTGGTATAAAGCGTTATATAAAATTAACAGCATGAAAATTATTAAAAAATTCAAATACAGTATCGTCGGAATGCATTAGAACAGTGGTTTCCAACCTTTTTTGACCATCCCCCACCTAAGCATCTCCAAAATCCTGAAGCTCCCTGTGACAAGTAATGCTTATTCTTCAAAAAATAAACTCCTATTTACTATTTCAAATATTGTATTTGGAAACACAATGTTTTGCCTATTGAATTCAGAATTAAATCACCAGATACAGTCAAATTTTTTGTAAATACGTCATTTTAATATCTCAGGATGGGGTAAAGATTAAGAAACGAAATTTGGCACGATGGCTTGTGTACGAGAGGCATCGATGCTATCGTTTTGGTAGTCAAAGGTGAGGTCCGGGAGGTGGTCACATATCGTATCTTGAAAGGGGAAGAACTTAATTAAGGAAGATTTTATTCTTTATTAACATTTATAATTTATTATGATATTTATTCCTACCCTCAAAATTAAACATTTTGCCATTTTATAGTAATTAAAAAATATAAACTTTTAATAACAAAATATGACTACAGATGGCGCCACACACAATTTTATTTATTACGCTTAATTAATGTTATAAAAGTTGTTTTTTTTTTAAAATAAAATTACAAAACAGCCGGAAATGTTACGCAATTCGTTGTTTGTTTTTTTAAAATTATTATAAAATGGCAAAAGACTTCATTTTAAGGGTAGAAATGAGATTTATAAAGAAAAACATGCTTTTAAGAATTTACTGTATTTTTAAACTAATGAAACGGTTGTCTTCAGGACGGATATTCTGTAGAAGAATTTGAGGGAACGTATCTAATTTGCATTTATATTATTAGTCTGATAAGGTAAAACCTTTTTAATTAGTAAAGTAAACATTTAAGACCAAGAGTGGGGCGAAAATCAGGTAGAGAAGTGTTGCGGGGATTCGAAAAATGAGAGAAAAAGATGATTTCTTTGACAGAGAGAAAAGGCGACCGGGAATACACGTTCGTTAACCAGAGCTTTAGTTTTGATACCACGGCTAACCGAGTTTTAAGCGGAAACACAAACATCTATTTTTTGAAAAAAATAAAAAAATAATAATAAATAAATTCCCAGGAGAAAGATAATGCATTGGATAATAAATATAAATATTTACTTTACGTTAATTAATTCAATTCATTTTATTTATCTTAATTATTTTTTCAAAATAAATAACGAATTTAATAAAGAATATTCTGGATAATTTATTCTTCCTTTTAAAAATACTTGTTTCTTTTTCTCAAAAATCCTTTTTTTTTTTTAAATTAAGAGATATTTATTAAAATTCGTTTTTAAGTCTACGACATCTTTATTTTATATCGGTGATTTAATTAAATCGTAAATATTATTAAGGACGAGCGAGTAATTGAAAACATGTTCGGGTCGAAGAAATTATTCCTTTAGTGTATTTATTTGTCTGAATAATGAAATCGAGAATTTACGGCACCTAGAGGCAAATGCCGAAAGTAATTATTTCGAAAGAACAATAAATACACTTAAACGTCACTATTATCTAGTCCCCTCCCCGGAGCTAGCATTAGTTCTAAATTATGCCGCTACGGCGAACAGCGCTAATGGGGAGATCTGGATTAGTGTCATTTTCGTTTTCGGTTGGCAGTGACGAAATATTTTACGTCATAAAATATATATTTTCGTCGTATAAAATGGAATACGGCGAGTGTAATTTGAAATATAATAATAATCAAAGCTTAAACACTGCATTTAACCCGTTTAACGAAAGTTAATAGAGAGGTTGCGGCCGACGTTTTCAAGGCGAAAACGTGTACGTCGGACGTTCAGCGCTGCTTTCTTGTAATGCTAGAAGTTTGACAATGACGTTTGGAACGTCAGTGGAATCATGCTCGACGTTCCAAACGTCATTGTCAAACTTCTAGGATTACAGGAAGGCGGCGCTGAACGTCCGACGTACACGTTTTCGCCTTGAAAACGTCGGCCGCAACCTATCTAATAAAGGATAGACCATCACGCCGTTTGCCGTTATTTTCACTAAAGTTATTAGAGTGGCGCCATACTTCCCAAATTGTTAATTTTACCGGGCCGGTTTTTGTGTTAAACTTACGTATTACTTGAATATTTTAGAGAAGGGATTTTCGACCATAGACGACGTTCGGTGGAGCCGAAGAATGACGAACGAAGAGTGAAAAAGTCCGACGCTCCCCTCGTTGGTGGGTAATTTAAAGAGGAGCCGTTCCGTTTCATAATTCAAAGACACTACCGAAGAATAATGATTATTTTACACTAGGAGAATAAAATATGAGATTTTTTCGAGGAACAAGATACCCATCATTCGCAGCTGTTGGACATCTTTGAAATATATATATATATATATGTGTGTGTGTATGTGTCTATGCCTATGATGGAAAGTGGCGTGTCTTTTCTCCAAACGATCTTCTAAATTACCATCGTCTACAGTATCCTTTTAGGTTTTAATTTTAAACTTTGTTGAGCAAAAGTCCCGTCACAAAATGGCTTTAGAGAATTTAAATAATTTTGGTATTTTTTTGAGAAAATAACTTAGTAACAAACAGGAGCGATGCTTAAACAATAATGGGTTTTTGAGATAGCGAAGATGCCGGTGATTTCCTTTACTCCCAATTACGATTCTTTAGTAATTTCCAGTAAGTATTTTCCGGGAGATTGTTACCTTTCGTAGTCGGGGAGCGTACGAGAAAATAACTACCTTTTAAGAGACGAAAATTACGTAATTTAATAACTGGAATGAGATTAAAGACCCGTAAATGTCGTCCAACAATTGGCTAATATTAAGAACGTTTTCAATTTTGGCAAATTGTTGAAGATGGCGTATCATTCCTATTTCGTTCCCATTAGATTTTTAGAGAATTTCTTCCTCCCAATCGCTCGGAGAATGGCGCAAAAGTACGATTCGTTGGACGACGGCCAAGAAACACCGGCAGCCTTTCTACCTCGGAAATTAAAACCTTTGTTTTCCACCGGACCTAAGAGACACGACGATCCTTTAAGTTTTATTCCGGAATGACGTCATTCTTTGTTTTCCGTCGATCGAAATTCCCACATTCCCACAAAAGGAAGCGAAAACTTTTTACAAATAAGAGCCGGAAGAAACGATTTTCGCGGAATTTTTTGGCGGTGACGTAGTCGGTCGGAAACAATTCGTTACGCCAGAAGAAATTCTCTATCGGCCGACAATGCGAGAAAGATATTTCGTCGCGGAGGTTTTCAAACGACTTAAAGATAATCGATAATAACTTTATTTCGTCGTAAAATCTTTAAATAGGGACGGACCGAACCGACCCCGTCTTAACGTTTATGTATATATAACTTCTCTCGTTTTGACGTATCGAAAGTCTCTCCTCGTCCCATTAAAAATATGACTAAAGAAGGTGAAAAATCCAACGTGTTGGCACATAGGACGTAACTCCTCATTATACGTACGCTCGTCTTCGCGCGCGCTTGTATGTATATATATATATATATATGTGTGTGTGTGTTTATAATGTAGTACAGAATATATCATTTTTCAACGGAACAACGTTACGTTTCGATATAACTGCGTAACAATAAGGAAACGCGAACGAATAACGCGCATTTGTGGAAAAAACGCGTATAAAAATCAGTCGAATGACGTAAAGAGGCAGTAAAATCACAAAAGTCGATCGTTTCGGGGTGGTCTTTCGACCGTCCACACGGCGCATTTCGTAGCGACCGCTTTCTCTCCCTCCGTCGCCTGGGTGGCCGGAAGTGTCACCGCTCCTCTACCGTCCACCGCCCACTTCCGGTCGGAAAGTCTTTGTCAGATGCGATAGGGAAGTTTGTCGGGTGCCGCCTTGAAGGACAACGCCGAACAGATCACTAGAAGAATCACTCCGGACGCCAGTAGATAAATGGACCACGAGAAGTTGCAGGAACCTGCGAAGGAACCACACAAATTAATCGTTGGTAGATACGATAAAATTTGCGCGTAAACGACAAAAGAAAAAAAAAATCGTTCCTTCACCGACATCCGTTAAAAAGTGTACGGTACGCGAGATATTGTTCTTCGTCGGGAAATCCTCCGCGCACTCGGAACCTACAGTAAATAGTCTTCCCGGTGGAAGATTTGCCCGAAAATTACAGTAGAGAAACCGTGGCATCTTCTCGCGAAATCGTACGGGATTAAGATTTAGAAAATTAACTTTAAAAAATAAATTTATTCGACGAGAAATTTGTAAATTTGGAAAGAAAACGTGCGATAAAAGAGGGGTGCTCGCCTTACCTAGACGATAAGCGTCGGAAGAGTCTCCGCAGGCGTCTTTAATTTCTCGACTGCTCCATCCGTTGGGATAAATGACGCATCCGATGGTTATCGCCGTAGCTGCAATTCAACGAAAAGAAAAGTCCTTAGTTTTTTCTTTTTGACTTTTAAACCAATTACGTCCACGACAAATGCCAAATCGCTTTCTCCGTCGCGCTAAGAACCACCCGGTCCACGTCTCGGAATAACAGAGAGGAGGAGTTGCGAAATGGAAAAGACCGGGTCCTTTCCTAATCTAATTTTAACCCGTTCGAGAGGAGGATTTCTTTTACATCCTGATAAATAGGAAGAAGTGGGATAGATAAACCTTTTCTCGGTTAGGCTATATCCTTCGTCTGTTCGAAAAACGGAACTCGACTTTTCCAACTTCGAAACTTCGGTAGTTGTAGCTACTTTTCTAAACGAGTCGATTAAATACTTTTTATTTAGAGTATCGAACGTCGCTTTCTGTTTTCGCCTGGAAATCGCGTTAGTTACAACGAAACGTCCTTAAACCGAGAAAGAAAGCCAAAAGAAACCGAGAGAGACTTCCTCTTTTCTCCTTTATTAGTTCCGTGTACTTAAACTAATTATTTTAAATGTATTCTTTCCCTCTGTCTCCCTCTCCAGTGTCACGTCTTTCCGTTACTTATCCGGGACCCCCTTTTAACTAAGTGGCAGAAAACGTCTAAGATTATCGAAGACGTTTTTTTTTTTTGTTTAATAAAACGCTGGCGTTAATCGAAAGGACGAAGTATTTATAAAAATGACCGGATGTGGAGAATTCTACGAGCGTATTATTATCGTAGAAACGATCCGTGGCCTTCGAAGGACAAAACCCAAATATAGAACGAGTTCCAAACGGAAAGGAATACGAAACACGCGAGAGAAAAATAACAAGAACCCCGTTTTAACGCTTAGGATTGAATATTTAGTAAGCGTAAAAGGCGAGAGACGGGGAAAAGTCGTCGAGACGAAGCGTTAATAGAAAAGACAGCGTTTTATTTCTTATTACAGGGAACGTTTAGTGGTGGACCGGCGCACGCCTTTTCGGTGTTCGGGGCGGAGTGCCCGTCGTCGCTTCCCTAAATAACAACCAGATTCGAATATCCGGCTTAAAAAAAAAAAAAAGAAAATTAAAATAAACAACGGGAATTATTCGGATTGCCCGCGGTTAATGGCGAAACGATTCGCCTTCCGACGCCATTAACCTCCCTCCTCCACCTTAACGACGGAAGCGTCCATTAAAATTCCTTCACCCGAAACCTTATTACTTAAAGGACGCGTAATTGGGCCAGTAAATAATTTCTCCACCCCCGACCTTCCTCTTTCACGCGGTTTTCTCCTCTTTTAGGAAAGATTAAAAGAAATCGAGTTGTTCGGTTCCATAAATTCGGAGAACCCCGGTCCAAACCGGAGGAGTTTAAACCGGAATAAAATTTCCTAAAATTACCCTCCGACTAAAAAAATAATGATAAAGACACGGAAAACGAAAATTCCGATTGTTAGCAGCGTGGAAATCGATTAAAAGTAATGGTTTTTGTGCGATAATCGAAACCTCTTGAACCGGTTCGAAATGTGAAATTTTTTCCTTTACGAAACGAGAGATCGTTTCACCTTAATAAATATTTTATCTTTATTAAATTAGAACGACGACTTTTGATAATAACGAATTTCTGGAGGCGATGACCGATCGAGATAAGAAAATCGAACGACCTTTAATCATTCCGAAAAAAAAAACGAAAACGCTAATTATTAAGAAAAGTCGGATCGAACGGTGTTCGGTATAGACTCAATGCAATACTTTTTATCGTAATTATCCTAGAAAAGTTCTCTGTCGGCCGATAAAGTGACTTCCGGCAAATTATTCTCCTCCCTCGTCTTCCTTATCGAAATTTCTCCATTCACCATAGGACAGACTTTGCTCCGGGTGTCTCTTCTTATCGGAATTCGAACCTTTTCCACGTCTTTTCGTCTTTTAAAACTCTCTTCGACCGAAATCTCCACCCCTGTTTATCACGCCCAGAAATTTGCTTCCGAGTGCCATTTTTTTTAAAATACTCTTTCCTCCCCGAGGGTTACGTGCAATTATATTTCTCGGTGTTAATCTCATCGTTCCTCCCGTCTTCTATTATATTCGAATGACGTCAAAAGAGACCGCACGTAATTTCTGAAAAATTTCCGATAATCGGAAGCCGGTTCAATTTTAAATCGGGGGGTTGAAAACTGGACGAAATATTAGATTTTAACTAGAGATTCGTACAAGAGGTGGGTCTTGTTGGAGTAAGGAAAGACGTTAGTAGATTAAATTAACGTAAGAGCCTTCGGCACTCATTACGCTTAACGTGTTACTTCCGTGAGTAGAATCGTCCCTTCCGCAATCGTTACGGAATATTTAACGCGACTTTTAATTGCTTTCTCTTATTATATTCAATAATTCAAACGGTGTTTATACTCCGCGGAACTATCACTCTGTTTCTTGATTCTCCTGGAGATTTATAAAGAGAAAACAAATATACAATACTTAAATTAAATACATAATATAAGAAAACTGATTCCTTCTCTATCTCTCTATCTTCTCGACCTTTCATCACCAAAATTTAATAGTAACAATGTTTACAAGTCGACCCCCCTATAACACTGTTGATTATTCCGTTTTATATGAATTCCATGTTGTACGAGTCTCTTAGATTTTACAAATACGTGAGCCGTTCACAGCCCGGAACACGTATTTGTAAAATCTAAGCTCGTACAACATGGAATTCATATAAAACGGAATAATCAACAGTGTTATAGGGGGGGTCTAAGTAAAAGTAGATTAGAGTTTTAAAATTTATTAATTATACTTTAATGTTTCCTCGTTTAAAAAGTCGAGAATCGTAATTTAGATAATATCTCTATAATTATTTCTTAATGCGACATTTTTAAATTATAACCGCGTGGATTCGGTGGTGTTTTTAACTGGTGAAGCCATCAACAATTTCATTTCATTGCAATTAAATATGGGATAAAATATCTGACAGATAACCCCCCGTGACTCTTCTGACATATTCGTATTCTTTGGAGATAATTTTCAATTAGATTTCGGCTAAATTTCGTCGATAACTTTTCAAATTTCTGCTTTCAAATCAGGAATTGTTCTTATTTTAGTGGTATAAATTTTGGACTTTACAAATCCCAATGAAAGAAGTTGCACGGTGTCATATTGCATGATCTCCATGGCCAATTTCGATGGCTGTGGGGAGAGATGAGCGGTCCGAAAGACTTCTGCCGCAACAATTCGGTTGTTTCGTGTGCCATTTGACAGGTGGCACCATCCTGCTGGGAGGCCACAATAAAAACTCCGATGTCATCTCGCGATAATGCTGTAAATACTACATTAACTAACTGCAATGTGCTGCTAACACAATGGCAGAAAAATAACGCAAAAAATTTAAATCCTGTGTTTATTTTGGGACACGTTTTCGGTCAAAAAAATGACCCTGAAGATTTTTACATTTTTTGGACTCGGGACACATTAAAACGTTGAGAAATGCAAAAAAAAATTCAGGGTTTTTTTCTTGATGTATGAATGTAAGTAGTCTATGTGTGTGTGTGGGGGGGTACGATTTTGTTCTCCCTCTCTGAAGCTTAATAAATTTCGTGCTTTTTATGGAAAATTTCTGCAATTTTGCAAGGAGGTTTGTGTATTAAAGAATCGACGCTATTAAATTTTGGTAGTTAAAGGTCGAAGGATGGGAAGATAAAGGTGGTCGTGTGTCGTATCTCGAATAGGGTCGAACTTAATGACAGTTTCCTGGTTGCCCTATATTCTGTTTACTGTTATAGCCATTATTACAGATGATCGACGAAAATTAAATATAAAAGATTATTACTGGAATTCTCGGGAAATCCTTTTCTCCCTTATTATGGATCAACACCCACTATGGGTTCGACCACTAAGGTTTTCTAAATGCCACCTTTAGCCCTAAATTCGGCTCGGATTACGAGTGCAAATCTACTAAAAAGTTTACATTCGTCCATAAGAAATTTTTCGAATGGTGGAAAAATACATTCGATTTAATTTTTAATGTATTGTTTGTCAAATTAGTTTTTCCAAACAAAATTATCATTTCTTTCTCGATTTGTCGAAGGGAATCGAATGGCAAAGGTTGCCGCGGGCTCATCCGTTTCTAAGAAAACTAAAAATATTGGAGAGAGGAATTGAAAATTAAATAAAGAGAACTTCAAACGTTTGTAGAAGTTTCTTCTAGAAATACAATAGTGGGAATTCAAACCGCGTAGGAGAGAGAAGGAGAAGTGTAATTGCCAGTGCCAAACTTGGCATAGAGAACTATAAGACTGACGCAAACCATTACTTCCTGTTCCCTCGTCCGTAACACATGAGGAACGTTTGCCAAAATCACCGTTTTTCGACTCCTAAAACACATTTTATATTCTCACGTCGAAAGCTCACAAATTCTATCGCAATTCCGATTAAAATTTTAATAACATTTTCATCATTTCTTTAAGAAAATATTATCAAATGTAGTTTGATTTTAATTAATTAATAAACTAATTTGTCAATTTTTAAATTCTTATTATTGAGTATTGTAATTTAAACTAATTACAATAGACCCCCTACAACACTGTTGATTATTCCGTTTTATATGAATTCAATGTTGTATGAGTCACTTAGATTTTACAAATACATAAGTCGTTCACAGCCCAGCACACGTATTTGTAAAATCTAAGTGACTCGTACAACATGGAATTCATATAAAACGGAATAATCAACAGTGTTATAGGGGGGTCGACTTGTATGTGGAAATGTTGAAAAAAAAATCGACGGGACTCGATTTATTTTAAATTTAATACGTTAAAATATACTCTATTTTATTAAAAAGGGTGTTTTATATTTTTAATTAAAAACCTGTAAATGCTAATAACCAGTAAAATCGTCATTAAATCCTTCCCTACTCGTAATACAAAAAACGATCCCCTTTATCTCCTCACTCCGTCCACCTTTAAACACCAAAATTTAACAGCAACGACCCTTCTAATATACAAACTACCATGCAAAAATTCAGAAAATTTCGACAAAAAATCACGAGAGTTATTAAGCTTTAAAGAGGGTGAACAAAACTAGCCACCCCCCATACATCCTAACATTCATACATACAGAAAAAATCCCCGAATTTTTTTCGTACCCCCCCCAAACACACAGACTATTAACATCAACACACATAAAGAAATTATTATATAATGTCTTATTCGGATAAGAAATTTCGGTAATTAAGACGAAACGACGAATGAAAATTCAAATTGAGAAATACGAATTTGTATTTTACCGACTGTAAAGAGAAAAATCGATATTTTTCGGTACGATTTCGATTCATTTCTGTGTGGAGACAGAAACTAATACAAATTGGTATATTTATTACTTTATGTATACGCTCCGTACTAATAAAAGTTTTATCGAAATCCGTTAAGCGGATTTGACCTAACGAGAATTTTAAATTATCTTTATTTTTGGACCGTTCGACTTCTTAAATAATTTAATTGGATCGGTTTTATAATTAGTGTATTTTCGATTTGTATTTATTTTTGCTAAACTCGATTTAATTATAAACTAGAAATGTATTCGACTCGGGTAAATTCCGGTATGGGAGGATGAATATTGTAAAATGCTTCGGAATTACGTATTCGTCGTCTTACCCCGACACGTATTTAGCGTACAAGCTTATCTAGTTAGCGATTATTTTTATTAATTATTATAATATGGCAAAAAGCTTAATTTTCGTAAGTAAAATCGTTATTAAGTCCGATACACACGATCCTCTCTATCTCCCCACCCCCTTGACCTTTAACCACCAAAATTTAACGGTATCAATCTCTCTAACACACAAACCCACCTGCAAAATTTCATAAATTTTCGGCAAAAAGCACGGGAGTTATTAAGGTTTAAAGAAGGTGGACGAAATCGTGCTCCCCCCACACGCATTAACATCAATAAATAAAGGGGGAAAAACCCATACTTTCCCTCTGTTATGTATATATACAGAGCTGGAAAAGTAAAAATAAATACTACACTAAACTATATCACAAAAAAGCCATTTCTTTCTTTCAATTTTATAAATTTAATTTGTTAAATATATTTAAATTTAGCTTTAAATGATAAGAGAAGAAGACATTTAACGACAAGTAACTGCGAACAAATACTTACAATTGATCTATTTTTCCGTTAAGTAACTTAAATAAATTTCGTCGTAACTCCGGATATTACGTAACGCGTTACAACACCGAAAAATCCTTATGAATTTTAGCTTCACTAGCGCCGTTTTCCCTCCTACCGTAGAGTAAAGAAGTTTTTTTCTTTATCTTCCTTATTACTCTTTCGTAACAAAATCTTAATTAAAGTAATAATTTTAATATTTAACCTCTTCTTTTCTTTCTTTTTTTTCTAGAATATTTTCCTTAAAAGACTTTAAAGAAATTAGCCTGCTCGTAATGACTTACACCTGGTCGTCGCTCGGGTGACACCATTAAAGTAACGATTATACGATAACAATTTATAGTTTTTCTCGCTTCCTTCGGACAGATTTTTCTCTCTTAATGAAGCTATTTCGACCGCAGAATATTGGTTACATTCTGATTTTAAAATTGAGAATAATTATCCTGGTATTAAGTTTTTCTTCTGGTTCTCTCTCGGACGACGGAATTTACTCTCTTTCGCGGTATCGAAATTAATGGCTTTTTACGTCTCTTAATTGCTAAATTTTTTAATTTGTTGAAAGAAACGATTCCGAACGTTTATACGACCGGAGCTAACGATATTACGGTGAAACGTTTACTAAAAAAAAAAAATTCCAATTAAATTCGGTAATAAAAACGAAATCGAATTAAAACGACAAAAAAAAAAATAGTCATGTCAGTCCGTGTTTCTACACGCGCCTTTACTCCGTTATCCAAATTTATCACCCTTTTCAGAAAAAAATTTCCAGCAACGAGTTGCTTAACTTTCCCGGCGACATTTAAAACTGCGTGTGTCTCTCTTCATCTGTTACGATATTTTATTTATATTTTTAACTATTATAAAATGACAAAAATCTTAATTTTTAGGATATAGATGGGTTCTATAAAAAAATTGTAAATGCTAATAATCGGTAAAATCGTTATTAAGTTCGACCCTACTAAAAACACGACAAATGACATTTTGAATTTTTCCTTTTATCTCCCCGTCCCGTAGACCTTTAATCACCAAAATTTAACGGCATCGACCCCCCTAATATACAAACCTCCCTGCAAAATTTCATAAAATTTCGACAAAAAGTACGGGAGTTATTAAGCTTCAAAGAGTGTGAACGAAACCGTGCCCCCCCCACACACACACTAACATCCATACATACAAGAAAAACCCCCGAATTTTTTTGCATTTCTCCACGTTTTAAGGTTTCCCGAGTCCGAAAATGTAAAAATCTTGGGGGTCATCAATTCTCATACCCGGTTTTTAATTTCTAATTCTTTCCTGCATTAATTCGCCTTAATCGATTTGAATTATTTCGCCAATTATAATAAAACGGCGGAAGTTATTTCGGACTGGTTAACAATAATCGATGGGATCTTATCCACGGTAATAATAGACTCCATACGTAGATAATAGAAAGACAGAATCTCGATAAAAGTAGAGCTTAGCAAAGAGCGGTGCGTGCAACAACAAATCTGCTACAAAACTAATAACGTCTAGACACTATGATTAATACCATTACATTTCTTATTTCCTTTGACTTTTCGTGACACCGTTCCCTATTTGACTCGACTTATTCTTCGTACGTACCGCGGATAAAACAAAAAATCCAATAAATTTAATAAGATATCGGTCGATTTTAAACGCATCGATCTTTCTTTTGTTAATAATAATATTCTATAAAACGTATACTAAAGGAAAGGGTAATAAAATCGACGTGTCAAAGTTCTACTGTAATTCATAAATTTACAGAACAAGCGATAAGTTACGGGGAATGAAGAGTTACGGATAACAAATTCGACGTTCGACGTTCACGTTTTATAGACGAAAACTTCGGCCGCAACTTCTGTATTATATTGATAGAAGAGATTCGAGTCACACGTTCCTTTGACATTACCAAAGTGGCACACCATTTGCTACGTCGACGTTTTGATTTTCGCTTCGGGGTGGAAATGGATTTCGTTCTTTGTGTCCGTATTCGACAAAAAAAAAAGGCGTTTCTTTTCATCACCCCGGGTCATTCACGTTCGTATTTTCGGTTTACTCCGTCGCGTGGATACGTTTGGGTGTTACGTATGCAATTACCACTGTCTTATTACAGTTTTGTTAATGTTTCCGGAGTAATTGCCTGTCAAATAACCACCTACTAATTAACTTTGATGAGTTATTATCATTTTTTTAAAAAATTCTTTACTAAATTCAATAACGAAAAGCGTTCGAATATTATATTTATATATATTTTTTTCGGTGACGTCGTTCGAAGTAATTGTCGTTTCCGGTTCATTTCGTAACAAAATAAGTAAGCAATTTTAATAAGACGAGGTTAAATCTATTATAAATAACCAGGTATTAAATTTAATAGACGAATACATCGGGTGAGGAAAAGGATTTCAATTTTTAATAACCGTAAATAGTTTGAAAATTTTAATTCTTACGTTACTTTTAAATTATATTTTAAAATGGAAAAGAGTTTTCCGATAGACTAAACATTTCTTTTCTTCTCTTTATGGACGATTTATGAACTTCCGAAATTTTTGACTTAGTATTTTGTCTATTTTCGAAACGATAAATTGTTTAAAATGATGATGTTAGATGGGGGGGGTTATTGCTTATTTTCCACGTCGACGATTAATCGATTATAATTATTTCCTTCTATTTTATATTAAAAAAAATATATATATAAAATAGATTTTTAGAAAAATTTCGTAAATGCCAATTTGTTTAATGATAGAGAAAACATTTATTCCTACAAGTAACAGTTGTTTCTTCTTACAGTATATTTATAAAACCAGATGACTTTAATCGAGAAAACAGAAAGTACTGTACAGTACTTATTAATGTTATATATAACGGAGGAAAGAAAAGTATGGTCAAAGGTCATAAACCACCCCCTCCCCCGAAAGATTTTTACATTTTTTGAATTCGGGGAAGCTTGAAATATCGAGAAATATAAAAGTATTCGGGAGTTGTATGGATGTTAGTGTGTTTGGGCGATTGATACTGTTAAATTTTGGTGGTTAAAGGTCGAGAAGGTGTGGAGATAAATGGGGGTAGTGTTTATCTCCGGTAGGGTCGGATTTAATGATGATTTTACTGGTTTTACAATTTTTTATGAAACCCGTCCCTACTCTCAAAGTTAAGCATTTTACCATTTTATAATAGTGTAGGTAATACTTGCCAATTAAAGAAGAAAACTTAAGAATTATTCCGAATTTCTGTATCTATTCGAATTGTGTAGAGGCATATTTTTTTTTTAAGGGAAGTGATATAAATAGAGGTTGTTTTTGTCACTTTTCGATTCTTTAAAGATGTTTTTTAGTTCCCGTTTCGAGTTAAGACGGCATAAATCTCCGTAAAGAATCTCGGATATTCTTCTTTTTCTTTTCTTAACTCGTTGCGATAGAAAAAAACGTTTTCACTAAGTAACAATAAACTATTTCCTTACCAGAATATAACATTAGAGTTTGAACTGAAGATTCGCACATTGGCATCCGAAAAATGCAAACTACACAAAACAAAATATTTGACTTTCCACGTTAAAAAGTTTAAAGACTTCTGAAGGAATACTTTGCAACTGTTACGACGAGTTCTGTATAAGTTGTACTGTGCCAAAATAAAGTAGTGTATAATAACAGGGACCATCGATGTTAAAAATGACTCATAAACGTGTTTCACCATAAATTTTCTTAAGAGAAATTGAAATTTTATTGAGGTAGGACCCAACTGATTTTAACAAACCTTTAGAGAGTATTAACAAGCTAAGGTTTATCACTCGATCCAATTAACGATTTCACTGATACATTCGTATGTCCTTGGCATATCTTTTGTTTTTTAATGCCATTCCATTAAAAAAAAAAACAACCCATTTTTACGAACAACGACGAAATGGAATTCCATGTCATTGTTATACGAGAAGTCGTCGGATGGAGGACGAATCTTCGTCCTGGGTAAAAAATATTCCCACAGATATGCTTTAAAATATTACGTATATAAAATAGTAAATATAAACGAAATAAGAAAGATATTTTATCTGGATTTTGTCAGTTTAAATCTTCGGAAATTATAATTATTCCTTTACGTTTTTATATTACTAAGACATAAAAAAACAATTACAAATTCTCTTAACGATTATTTAATCACGCTGGTATGTGGAGATGAAAATATAAAAAAAGGAAAAACGTTTTACACTGCTGGAAGAAAAACACGTCACGATTTCGAGTCCCTATGTCGTTCTGTGATTGGCCAAATCTCTGGACAAATATATAATATAACTTTCCTCATTTACAATTTTTTAAAGTAATTTTTTAACTTTTTATTATTCTCGTCTTACAGAAAGGGTCATCTTTTATTATAATAAGAATAAAAGAAATTCGATTAGATTTTCTTTAATGAATTCTTTTAAATTGCCGTCGAGTAATGACAGAAATCCGATACGCGCTACACCCCGATATTATACGGGTTCTATACTTGAAAGTTAATACGTATATTTGTTTATTTTTTATTTAAATATTTAAAGATTAAAAACAATTTTTTTTAACGAATTCGTAAAGTATAGCTTTAAATAATTGAAGATTTTTCATTGAATATTCCATTAATCGGTTAGTTTCTTTTTAAAACTGTGGTCATAAAATTTAAATAAATAATACATACGTACTGTACTTATATTTCATTTTACATAAATATTAAAGCGAAGCGATTGCAGTTTCTTTTTTTTTACCGAAGGGTTTAATTAAATTATTTAGTTTATTATTACGTGAGCAATTCTAGAAAAGAAATATTATTACAGACAGGCATCACATTCCGGCAATTTGAGGGATAGCTTTCGAATTTTAGATCTTTTCATCTTTGCATTTTTCATAAACTGACGACAATACGGTTGTCAAAAATATATAAAAGATATGATATAAAATTGATCTCCGTCTTACATTTTTAAACATTTTCCAACACGATGTCTTCTGTGTTACGTGTTGGACACAAAAAGAAACTTTTAACGTGTCTTTTAATTTAAAAATTGACCAGTTTGCATTCCCGTGAGAGAGACAGTACCAAACTCTTTGAATCGTTCCTAGTAACTTTGATTTATTGAAAACTGATTTAACTGCAATTTGAAAAAAAAAATTGTTTTTTTAGACCTCAAATCCTCCACTATGTCGTCCGTCTGGCTGTCTGTCTTTCTTTAATCTCGAGAAGTGAGTTAGAGGGACGAAATTCGAGGCCAGATGTGTAAAGCGTAGGGGTAGGAGGCATCTATACAAAGTGGAAGCCACGTTGTTTCAATTCAAAACGTCCCCAAAAATTTTAGATAGAAGACCGGCAAGAATCTATTGCTAACAGGAAAAGTATGATATACAGAAGAAGACACTACTAATTTGAGGTGGATAGCATATACTTTAAATTAATTAACATTACAAAGTACAATACAGTAAAGTTAAATTTAGAAACGTTTACTGTTTTATATTTTCCATACATACAAAGCTTAAATGGAGCGCAATGATACGGAATTTCATCCCAATTTAGCAATATCATCATCATCATCCTCATCATTATTTCGCCCAACCTCCGTAGATAAATCCAGAAATATCCAGGAGAATGATAACATCCGGAAGATATTTTAAAGGCTTTAAATGTAACTAAATTTGTTAATAATAAACTATATTAGTAAATTACATTTAATCGTTGCATGTGTTTATTTGTGCGTGACACGTAAACACGTGCCACCCGAAAGTAAACACCAGATATAGAAAGCTTAGAGATTAACTATATTCAAACTTCCGATAAAAACCGGAAATTACGTTATTTCAATTTTTTAATTTTTCCCTAAAAGGTGTTAAATAGATTACCGGCACGACTCTATTGCTAACAGGAAAAGTATGATGTACAGGGGCAAAACACTTCTAAAATCGAGAGCATATATTTAAAAAAATTATAGCCCGGCATTGTGTAAATGTCAATAAATAATTACTCCTCTATATACTTAATTATTGATCTATTTATTTATGTATTCATAATTATATTAGCTGCATAGATATAATAGATAACTGTTTATAAATACAAGTTTCCGTGAATCTGTAGCTCGTGTCTGGTCATCTTGTCACGATTTACTCAATTTTAAATTATAATACACGTAATGATAACGAATAATTTTCGTTTTAATTACAAAAATTACACTTGACGTTTACACAAAGAAAAGCTTGCAAAATTGACCGGAAACACGAAAAATAAAAAGATACCACGACTGATATTTACAGGTTGTTTGTATTTCTTTTTCTATTGAATGTTGTATAGAGAAATATAAGATAAATGTTATTCGTGTGCTGCAGTCAAGTACTGATGGCAGAGCGATTAAGGCCCACCAATATATATGGGTATAAAACCACTGAACCTGGATCGTGACTTTGCGCCTCACTAACAGGCATAGCTGTTGTTTAACAGTCAATTAATAACGTTTCAGGCTCCAGTAATGCACGTACAGTGTTACGGCAGTAGGCGTATCCTATGGCACCACAGTGAAAGGTTGCATTGAGAAAGTTGAGCATCTTACCCATTTAAGATCAGTCACAACCAGCACTGACAGGTAAATTGATTGACCTTTGCAATGGCCTTTGTTGTCAGAATGGATGTATCATAGACATAGAAGAACGTGTGATGCGACAAGGTACTGTACATTTTCATCTCAGTGAACGGTAAATACCCGAGACTGTAGCATTTAGACCACGTATGAAAACCTGGTGTTTTCCAGCAGATTTCGTTGCAATTGCCTAGTCTGGTGTGATTCACAGTTACATTTATCCTTGCACCATTCTTTTTGAAGAAGCTACTCTCAATAGACCTGTAACACTCTCTGTGACAGTCCAGAGATACCGAAAGATGAAAAACATTTTGTTTCCCAACTGCTATAGTGACAATGCCTCCATTCTTCACTTTGATGCAGAATCCTTTTATACATCAGACGCTGTATACAACAATTTCTTCAACATCATTTCTAATAACAGAATGATTAGTGGTGCATTTCCTATCGCTTGGCCACCTCGTTCTCCAGATCTTAATCCGTTTGATTTTTGGTTATGGGGACAGTTAAAAAAGTGTGATTTATCGAGAAAATGTAGCATATTTGGAAGTCTTTGCAAAACAGCATTACACTGTAAGCTATTTCAGAAGCATCACAGAGAATTGGATTGAAATAAATCTATTTCAATCCAATTCTTTGTGATGCTTCTCAAACAGAAGGCAACGCAACACATGGGCGATCTGCCAAGGAAAGGGTGCCTCCGGGACTTTTACGGGAAACTGGCTCCTATTTAGGTGTTAGACAGGTAGAGAAACCCGGTAAAATCCACTTCCTCAGCCCACTCACGACCAACTTCTACTGTTCAGTGGTTTTATCCGCAAGATGGGCTACAGAGAAGGTTAGTTATAGAAAATGCAGGTTTACACCTACAGAATAAAACAGACATTGAGTAGTAATACCCCTATATCTCTAGGGTCTATGCGTAAATGGTATTGTCTCGTATAAATGAAAAATTTGTCGCTCGCAGTGCCAAAAGTGCCGTAATGGTCAGTTTAGATACTACAATTTCGGAAATGTCTTTCGCACGTTCCGAAATACCACCGCGTCAAATATAATTGTATTTGGACTGCTAAATATCATTCAAGACAGCGTTGAATACGGTTACTTTAATTACAATCACCGGTATTTTGTAAAGATAAAAGGCAGGAAACATTCCAGTGAATCGACAAAGTCAAAGACACTGAAGATAAAGAAACGTAATTGGACGAAAGGAGAAAAGCAGCTGCAGAAGCCAGTTAGTGAAGAAACTGTAACAATAATTAAAAATATATAGAACAAAAATAATAAGTACGAAAAGAATTTGAAATATACAGTATAAAAGATAAGTTCTAAGTAATGGTTTCTTTGCGACTTGCCTTATTTAATTTCATGGATGAGTTAAAAAGAATTTTAAATTAAAATAAAGAACAATACAAACGTTTTAGTGGTGGAAATTGTAGAAAGTGTAATTCCTCGAAGATCTGTAAGTATAAAGAAGCAACTTACAAACTTGTTAATCGAAAGATCAATTTTATATCTTACAAACGACACGAAAAGATGAAATTCTCATAACAAATATTACTAAAATTTTCAATATGACGGGATTAAATTAATGTAAAAAAAATTGTTTTTTATTCGTTAATCCGGCGACATCATAAAAATTCGAAATTAATATTGTTAAAGCTCTGTTGAAGATAATAAAAAGAAAATTTGTAATAAAACAATAAATTATTAATATAAATTCAATATTTAAAAGTAAAGATTAAACCACAGATTTTCGAACTTCGGAAGGGATTTTTCCAGAGATTTTAAGCAAAATTATTTTCTAAGAGTAGAAAATAAATTAAATTTTGTGTTTTTTTTTTCTTCTTACAGAGAATCAGTTTGGTAAGATTTTCGTATAAATAAGAAAACAAAACTGCAAAAATTAAAGGAAAAAAAAACTGTCATTAATAAAAAGTCATCAGGTTCATTGTATCGAATAGACAAAAAAGCAGGTAGGGATTGAGAATGACAGAATGGATTTTTTCAATACAAAAAAATCTAATGAAAGCCGAACACATACCGGCACCATCTAAAGAAAAAGAAAAGACATTTTACTTTGCACCAATTAAGAGGGTGAAACATAATAGCTGAAGAAGAATCTTTTTTTGCAAAAGAACAAAACTAGTTAAGGAATTTCGACGTAAATCATTTCGATTACTATTTGATAAATAAATAAAAATTCCTTTATAGTTAGAACTGAAAATTAATTAACGTTTACAAGACGGCTCGTTGCGAACATGTTGTACCCTTATATCGATACGGTATATAGGCTATACGGTACGCAACGTGTTCACTAAGTGGGACATTATAATGCCTCATATATGCATTAAGCGTATTAATTTCGTATTTAGTGAAGAAAGAAGCGATACTGTTAAAGTTTATTTCGTTTTATTTTGATTTATTGACTATCCGAGGAAAAATGCAATAGACAAAATATTGAAATTGTCAGACAGGAGAGTTCTGAAAAAAAAAAAAAATATATATTGTTAGAATAAACAGATTTTGAATACAATGGAGACAAAGAATATCGAATATTGTTATTAGAGAAAAGCTGGATAAAGGAAAATAGAATCATCGAAAATATTGACAAAAAAATAAAATAAATAGAAGCTGGTTTACACCAGTGTATGCTGTACAAAGGTGTAAACACAGGTATACAGGTATATCCGTATTGTACTGCCTGTACGCATTGTTCAATGCGTACAGGATTATAATAATCCGGGAATAACTTGCAAACTACCCGGATTATAATAATCCGGGTAGTTTGCAAGTTCAAAACTAATTGGTATGCGTGTAGTATTTAAAAATTGACCGGTCGACCTCTCATATTTCGTCACGTGTATTCCGAGTTTGAAATCAAAAAGAAGATATTAAATCAGACATTGGGCTCGTTGATTATAAAACATTACAAAGAGATTGTACCGGTGCAGTACAGACGATTGTTCATCTTCCACGTCGTCCGATACTGGCAGAAAATGAAGACGCTTTATTCTCATTTACAATGGAAACGAAGAAGACTGCATCGTTTAAAAATAAAATAAAAGTGGGTAGTGTTACATTAGACAAAGAATTAAATTGTCAGAAATTAATGGAACCTTCGCTTCTAATTTACGAAGGCTTTTGAATGGTCTCGGCCCCATTCGAAATGTAGCGAAAGACTTTTTTCGGTACTTGGTGCATTTTTCTCAAAAAACACACTTTAAAGAAGTGAAAAATCATTATTTATTTACATATTAATTAAGATTATTTAAATCTGAATACAAGATAATATCTAATTTTTATATTTTCTAGCAAATATATTCTATTGTAATTTGATAATCCCATTTGGACGGTGGTTATTTTAATTATTCGGGACTAATGGTCTCGAAAACTATTTAAAACTTAAGAGATATTCCGTATTCTAGATAATAAACAGTTCATGGAAATCGCAACGTTTTAGAAAATTCAATAATAATATTAGCGTATAGAATTACATTGTCTGTAACAAAAATATTTCGACGACGAAACACTAGAAACAAAGCTTATTACACTAACAAACCAAAGTACAAGAGCCATTAAGTTATCGCTAACAAATATATTACAGTCGAAAATCATAAGGGAATAACGAAAATTATCATTCATCGTCAACTTAACCCAAAGGCATACAATTTCAATACTGTCTCCATCAATTTATCAGACAAGAGAAATCCTTGTTGGTGTATTTTCAGACGATAAATTTCCTGTTTTTTTCACTTAATTGAAAAATATTATTTCTATTAATCATTCTGGAAATTTTTCGTCTATAAAGCAATCGTTCCTCCATTTATACTGATCGACTCCACGGTTGCATTGGACCCGTTGTAAAGTCTATAATGCAGTGATGTTTCAATTGATCAAAAAATTCTAATCTGATCTCCTCGACTTCGCGTATCGATTTCTGTAAAGCGATCGACAGAATCTCTTTCGACTGGAAAATTTGTGAATCCGATCATCTTCAATTTTGTAAATTTGAGTTTGAGACACCGGATAATTTCATTCTTTACATTGAATTTATCTTTAGTTACGTCGAGTCTCGCTTGGCATTCGACTTTTTTCGCTTCTTTCAGTCAGTTGGAATCAACAATAGATGTATCGTCTGTCGGAATATCTTTTCTACCCCTCGTCGATTTTTGTGGCAAATGTACTTTGCTCTCTCCCCTTTTCCTAACTTCGTCTTTTGCAACTGTTCTTCGTTCTTAGTCGATCTCTTTTGTCCATCTCTTCTTGTTTCTCTGGTTCTTTGTATCGACGAAATCGTCGGATGAGAAGCTAATTTATTTTCGTCAAACAAATTTATAACACATCCAGTCGTGTATTTGGCATCGAAGTAACAATAAAAATAAGATTTGTGAAATTAAATAATATTACTCTATTATATCTTTATTAATCGTTTGAAAGATTAATAAGGATGTTTTTATCCTCGTTATATCCACATATTTATGATTTATAGTTAAACTATTTTCCTACTATTTACCGAACCATTTGTATAAATGAATATTCATTAAAAATAAAAGTAAACATTTGCATAAACACGAATAAATACTTTAATCGGACGAAAAATATTCCGTTTTATAATTACTCTTTATAATTTATTTAGAAATAATATCCACATAATTTCCCAAATAAAATTACCGTTTTTTTCCATGTCGTTTATTTTAAACAAACAATACAAACACTTTTTTAAAACGGTTAATATTTAATTACCTATCTCAAGAAGAAGAAGAAGAAGAAGAAGAAGAAGAAAGTTCCTTACCAATTGATCCGTATTCGACACCAAAACTCATTTCGTTTGTTTTCTGTTCAAAATGGGATTAGGGGATTATTTCCGTAGATTAATTGTTGGGTTTAACATAAGTATAATAAGTCCTATTTACTTTTTAACCACGTTGTTTTCCTACAAACAAAAACAATCGACAATAGTCAACAGAACTCATTTTTTACAATACAAATCTACGTTACCGATCTTCTCGTAACCTAGTAGTGTATCTAAATATAATAGATAAGTATACTTAAAGTGTATTAATTTAATATTTACAAGTGTTTCTACAATATTTAGAATAAAGCGAAAGGTGAATAATTTATATATCTTCTTTACAAAAGAACGATTGAATTTGAAGATTATGAAAAGAATAAGAGGAATATTTTAAAAAATGATTTTAATTAAAGATGATCGATTATCAGTTTTAATTAATCGATCGATTTTTAAACGAATTTTTATAAAGGAAAAAAATTCGTAAAGATGAGAAAAATCTAATAAACTAATTTAAAATGTTTTAGTAACATTCGAATATTAATTAATAATCATTAAAAATTTAAAATGACAATAATATCGATTATCTTTTTCTCTCGGTAAAAATTTGATTACGTTATAAATATTAAAATAATTAATTCAATTATTACATTTTCCATCGAATTATATCTAATTGTATTTAAACCGAATACAATTTAAGCAGGGAATAAATAATAATGGAAAGAACCATTAAAGAAGATTGAATTTTCCCAATGTTATCGAAGGTTTTCGGAGAGAGAAAGAGAAAGACTTCTTTTTTTTGAATATATAAAAAAGAACTTTATTCCATGGAGAACGAATTTGGAGAGGAAAGATTCACTTCTCGACTTTTTAATGCCTTCCAGAATTAAGAAAAAAGTTTAACAGATTTTTATTTTCGTTATATAATAAAGAGTTTAGAAGACTAAAACCGGCGTAATTTAAACAACCTTGTGTCTAACTTACATTTATTAATAATGTAGAAGTTTACAAAAAAGGCAGCACGAGATCGTTTCTGGGACAGAAGGACGACGTCTTAATTTAAGGCGAAGGTCGATAGACAATCGACGTTAACGTTGTAACTGTGTCTTTTTCTCGCTTCTCACTCCTTTCGTCTTTTAATAAATTATTCGGTTTAGGGAAATTTAACCCAATTTCTAAATAAGGGGGAGAGGATTTTGTTTGAAAGACCGCATTTAAATGCAAGAAAAAGGAGGGAGGAAGGAAGAATTTCACTTATTTCAACGAGAAGAATTGGGTAAAAAGTCTTTTCTAAGTAACTAGACTCGTCTTAACAAACCAACTTCGGTTTATTTTTACGGCAGCGACCAGAAATAATTTTATTAACCGTTTACAGAAAACACTTTAGAAAATAGAAGGCGAGAATAAGAAAAAAAAAAAAGGTTTTCCGCTCGATACCGATTGACGGAATCGATGAATAAAAGATGAAAACCGCCAACAATCGAACCGAAATAAAGGCGTTTCGCCAACCTTTTCGACTGTTAGCGACAGTGGCGAGGTAATAGAAGGTCCGGAAGCCAGACCCCGTGACGTAACAGGCGGCAATCTCGTAAATCGTCAATTCTCGTAACGTTAATTCTTTTTATTTTTTTTTTTTTTAATTTAGATGGCTCCGACGCTCGTTAAGGCGTCTAATTACCGATTGGAGAAAGAAAAAAAGACGTGGGTTCACATCCGCGTTAGGAAACGAACAAAATTAATGAGACGAGAATTTTCATTCGCGCGCCTCGATCAACGTTTAAATTGTTAATGACGATAATATTCTGGGAAATTGAGTCTGCGAAAATGATTTGATTAATTAAACGCATTATTGTAGGCTGATAAGTTGATTACTCGGTCGTATTTCTATTAATCTAATTTAGTCCAGTTAAAAAAAAAATAAAATTTTTGTTAGAAGAAGCGGGCAAAATAACTTAACGTATCTGTTTATCGATTTCAAAACAAAATTAAGATATTAACGAGGTTGAGGCCGAAGTTTTCGTCCGTAAAACGTGAACGTCGAACGTCGAGCGCCGCTTACAAAGAGGCGCTCGACGTTCGACGTTCACGTTTTACGGACGAAAACTTCGGCCGCAACTTCTTCATTTTCTTTTAATATATTGAATAAAAACGTCCTTTATAAAAGTAATTTGAAATACGACGAAGACACGATACTTATCGATCAATTTTCCGCATTCGAAATAACACATCTTAGAAAACGTTTGTTTTTTTTTCGGTTAATTTAAGAGCGTAAACTCGAAATAACGTATTTGAATCCGTAACGCGATAAAGAATTTTTTGTTAAATAATTCGTAAATCCGAGTGTAATCGTTAGAATTGGTATTGGGTGATCGGGAAAGACCGACGAGTTACGAGGCGAAGCTTACGACGGACTAAACGGGGGCGAGTAACCCGGTGGTACAGTACCTTTGACGTCACACCTCGTAGTATTGTTGGCCGGCTTCCAACTCCTTCCCGATCCATATTTTCGAATCGCACGGACTACTCTCGTCCGATACGATTCTACGTTTCGATTATTATCGCCATTATTATAGAATAATATAAATTTTCACCAATCCGGAATAAGATTAGAAAAAAGTACGGAAATTTCTTACGATCGAAAACAGACTTAACGGAGGCAAAAAAAAAATGGTTTTCTATTTTCCATTAATTATAATTGTTTCTTTCTTCCACCCTCCACGCGCTCGATCGACGTGACGTAACGTCTAAACCAATCGGCGCCCGTTTGGCAAATCCTTCGGATCCGAGGGGAGACGAAGTAATTCTTCGCTTTCGCAAAACGGCCGTCTGTCGACCGACCGGCGGAGGTAGGAAAAGACTTTAGTTTCGATCGGTGGGGGCTTAAGTATAGAGACGATGTTTTCTCGCTCGACCACCCTCCGTTAGCCGTGTTGCCGTCGACGGAACTTAATCCCCGACGTCGAAACGAATTCGTCGAGTCGAATCGAAATTACGTCACAGGACGAGTCCGGAGGGGTGCACCGAGCCGTAAATACCCTCTTGGCACCGGACTTCTTCTCTTCCCATTTCCCGGAGAGGAGGAGGGGGGATCGTAGTCCATACGTTGGAGATTAACGAAGGAGAAAAGGAAATCCTTCCCCTTAAGTCGAGTATCGTCGAGAATATTTTTCCGGGTCGATTAAAATCTGTTTATAAATGTAAATCGCAGTTTTAAAAATTCGTATTTTCTGTCGGAAGAAAGAAAAAAAAAACCCCATTTAAATAGCCCGAGGTGATACCAATTTCCAATTCATAAAAGTTATTGTTAGAGTGAAACGGCGCGTGTCCGTTTGCGCTATCGTGTTGTTTACGCGGAGGTAGTAAATTAATTTAAACCGAATATTTGAATATAAGATGGTAAACATTAATTCTACTCGTTTAGGAAAAACAAACGAACTTACCGAGAAAAATCGAACAGAAATTTATGTAAATATAAATTTACTTTTTCGGCATCTTTCGGATTATTTCGTCTCCACCTTCATCGCTCTTTCTATTCCAAAAACCTACGTAAATTTTTATCTTTACCTTTTAAAAATTATTTTTGGAAAACACGAAATAACCACCCGAAAATAAAGAAAAATCTAATCATAACGGAAATATAAAACGAAAGTTTCTATTTAAAAAAATTGCGGAGAATTTAAAGATGCGGAGGAAAAAAAAGAAAACCATCAACAGTTGTTTGTTATTCATGAAATATTCGAAACACGACAGATAAAAAAAAATATATTCGCAGTATAAATATAACCGCAATAACGCAAATATTCCAGGGAAACCTGTTTTATCTAACCGGATCCTTAAAATTTATTACTTCTTCTTCTTCCCTATTACTAAACTCCGATTTATTTCGCGTTAAAAGGTAGAAAAAACAAGGTTAAAAAGGAGAAATCTTCCGCAACGTCGGGCCATTAACAATAACTAAAAGCTTAAAGAAATATATATATACATGTGGGAATGAAATTACTACAGAAGGAAGATAAATAATTTGAATATGGTACACGTTTCGGGCGCTCGCGTAAAATACAATTAAAGGATGATGGGCGTTACTCCGATTGCTTTCATTTTTTTTTTTTATTATAAGAATTAATCTTCCGATATTCTATCGAACGTTTACTACTTCCTTTTTCCCTATTCTTTTTGTTATTCAACAAATCCTGCGGGAGATAAGACGGGAAATTGCCAAAGATTTTTAGGTGGAAGAACTTTTACGTCACATAAGTATTCAATCGTCTTATTTAATATTCCATTGGCATTTTAACTTTAAATTTTATTAAAATATTTTTAATAACCGGAGAAACATCGGAGAGTTTGGGATAGAATATTTTAATATCGGCCGGGAACGAGAGATAAATTTAATCACACTTTATTAAATAAGTCGTTCTCTCTAAGTTATTGTTAATTACGCGTCCGATGGCGACGTTTAAAATGTCGTTCTCTCTCTCTCTCTCTCTCTCTCTCTCTTCTTCTCGCCATGTGTCGCTTCTGTTCTTAATAAATGCCCTCTAACGATAAATTTCCATCGCAGATTAGGGGGTGGTCTACGCGCCCGTCTTCCCCTTCCCAGTTCCGCTAAAGCCGCAGCCAACGTTTAACTTATAGGGATGTCCCGCTTAAGAAGACAGAAGCCGGACATCGGTCGTATCCGACGTTGATGGATCACCGCTCGGAAGTAGAGTACCCCTCTATCTGGGAAGTGACGTCACATTACTATCGGTAAACGATCGTCGGTAGTGAAAAATTCCGTTTTTGTTTCTTTTCCTTCTTCGTCGCTCGTTTCTTTTTCTATCTATTTTGGCATTAAACTGTCATTTTTAGGTGTAGACTTTTGTCTTTGACAAACGCGTTGGGGAAGTGTTATCGGAGAGATTCCGCTTTAAACAAATTTAACTTTTCCGTCACGAAAATTATTGGCTTTCTTATTCTTATCAAAATTTCACAATTTTTTTTTATACATTTTACCACGAAACTTCCGATATATCCGGTTATTCGATATTTAAAAAAGTACGATTATTATATTAAAATAACGAGAAATTATTTATTGTTACACGGTCACAATGGGGGATGCAATTTTTAATCATATTTTTAAATATACGCTCTCCACCTCGGTACCGTCTTGCCCCTGTATATAATACTTTTCCGTTAGCAATGGAGTCTTGACGGTCGAAATTATTGGTAAAGAAATAAGAAAGAGTCCAATAAGCGAAATACAAAGAAGTGACTTTTAGGATTAGAAAGACAAACGCTTTCGGCCACACATTATCAATACGAAAAGTGTTTTCGTCGCGCAAAGACAAGCTTTTTGTAATACTCGACATCTGTTGCCTTCGTTCATACGTAATGTGACGGATCTTGGCAGTCGATACCGGAATATAAACCTCACTGCAAACGTCTCTATTTTATATATTAAAAAAAAAAGTGGAAACGATAACGCCAAACGACTTTAAAAACGTGGTTTGGAATTTGTTTAGAAAACGGTAGCGTAACTCTATAAGGAACGATACTAGAAGAGACATTGTTACTTAACGTAGGGTGCCACCACCATCGAATCTTTCCTAGCGATTTCCGTCAGATAAATATTAAATTTTTTTTTTCCGCCAACGCGTACTAAGACCATTCGCGGTTATTGCCCGAGTAATTACGGTTTCCGCTTCCGCCTAGTTACGTATTTATGGTTAACGTAACAAAGTATACTGTTACCGAGACGATCGACAAACCTCTCTCCCGGCGGTTAATGCCGGTATCCTACGGAGTGGGTGCTTTTATACTTGGTTTAATTTAAAAAATCGATTGTATTTTAGAGAATCCATCTCCGTGTATTTGGAAAAAACGAAAGAAACTTGGCTTTTAAGTTTACCTTTCCGACTCGACGTACTGTACCGCGGGTACTCCGTCCGGGAGAATTGCAAATGGCAACCGGATCGGAAAAGAAATTTAAAAGAAGCGCAAATCGTGAGGATTGAAACGGACACGGGAGCGAGGGGGAGACTCACCTGCTAACAGCTGAATCATGCCCAATATCCTGGCCGTGCTCTTGGTCAATACGTCCGAGATGCAGCAGGATGCGAGCGCCGTGAAGGCGGCCAGCAAAGAGATGGCCGAACCCACTCCCACCGCCACGGTGACGATCTGCCACGACACGCTGGGGATGTCCGAAAAGGTAGTGTAGCGTCCGCACTCGTACACCATGACCCAGTCGCCGTCTTCACCCAATCGCGGGTAGACGCAGCGACGAAACGATCCGAACGTCACCTGCGTCCGGTTGAAGGAGGTGCCTCGCAGCCAGTAGGGACTATAGAAACCCACCGAATTGAGCACCGAAGCGATCAGGGACAAGACAGACCACAGCAATCCTACACCCGTGGCGGCAACGGGCATTGTGTTCACCCGGGACCATTCATCGCGCACTGTCTTATAGGCACTACCCGTGCCCGGTGACGTCACGCGCGGTTCAGCGCCACTCGATCACGTGCTTTTTAACGTACCCGCTCTACCACGTGATTCTCGGTCTCCACCGCCCCGATTCTTCCTCCTTTCCTTTCGTTAACGTCCGTTATTAAACGAAATGGACTTTTTTAAATTTTAATTACCGTTATATTTAATTACATAATTTTTTTTCTAGAAAGGAAAACTTCCGTACCAACCCGGTACGAACCACGTACCGTACGCAGTGGTCTAATTAATTCTGCCAATATTTTTAAATCGATTATTAACGGAGCTGGCGCGAGAGAGGAGAGGATGTTTACTCGAGTGTCATTGGACAGAGTAATAAATACTTTAACTTCTCCACCGATCGCTACCGTCTTCGATACATGATTAATGATTCCACTACTCTCTTCTTATTCTCATAAAGATTTTAATGGAATAAACCATTAAATATTTGTCCCCGTTAATATTTTTCTCTTCGATAAAAGTGTTTAATTACTCTTATTTGTCTACGCTATTTTTTTACTCGTCCTATTCAATTACGTCGGTGGCTTTACGTAACGATAACCCATCCATACATATAGGCCTATTGTATTTCGAATATTTAAACGACGTATTTTGCCTTTCTCGTTTATAAAATAAAATAATAATAAAAGTTCTACGCAGAATCGATTGGCGTAATTCGGTATTTCGTAATTCGAGTAGTTCTATCAGCTAAAAAAACGTTTCCTATTAAATAACAATTAAGTAAATTGTAATACGAATCCGTAAGAGACTTCTAAAAAAACGTAGATTAACGTTGTTTAAGTGTATAACGTCATGTAAATGAGACTTTAGACTTTTTTTTTTTTTTTTTTTTGGCCGGAGTTGATAGATAAAAATTGGTATAAACATAAATTATTCATAAATTCCGTTGTGTAACAGAGCGAACATTTCTAAAATTGAGTTGTGGATAGTTTTTTACTAGTAGAAGATAAAGACGTAACGTCTCCGAATTTTAAACTGTTTACGGCAAGTTTAGAAATTCTTTCGTAACTAAGAATTAATCTCGAAAGAATAATAATCATCCATTGTTCTATTTACAAGTTTCGATAGCCACTTCGAACCGTAAACACAACGACTTAATACAGAGGTTGCGGCCGAAGTTTTCATCTTTCAAACGTGAACGTCGAACGTGAACGTCTGAACGTTTTCCTCTGTCACACGTTTTCTTCTGAACGTGAACGTCGTCCAAACGTTTTCATCTGTCAAACGTGAACGTCGAACGTGAACGTCTGAACGTTTTCCTCTGAACGTGAACGTCGTCCAAACGTTTTCATCTGTCAAACGTGAACGTCGAACGTGAACGTCTGAACGTTTTCCTCTGTCACACGTTTTCTTCTGAACGTGAACGTCGTCCAAACGTTTTCATCCGTCGAACGTCGAACGCCGCTCGACGTTCGACGTTCACGTTTGAAAGACGAAAACTTCGGCCGCAACCTCGCTAATAATAATAATCGAATAATGAAAAGCTCTATCGTAATTTATAAATAACACTTAAAAATCTTTACGTATATTTACGTATATATTCTTTAAAAAAATAAGTGTTTTTGAATCTCAAATTATAAACACGAAACGAATTCCTACTTTAATTTTTATTTTAAATTTAAAATCGCTTTCTTTCTCCATCGACAATGAAGTCAATTTTAAGAGAAATAAAGAACATTTCCTTTTTTTTTTTTTTTTAGGTGTATGAATGATGAGAAACTGTTAAACGTTCGAATTTAAAAGACTTCAATTCTCGAATACTTCAACTTGGAATTCTATTGCCGGCTATCTAAATAATTCAAACTTCAAGAGTTCTCTTGCCTTTCAAACTTCTAATATACGGGAGTAGAGAAGTAATCAGTGCAGACCCGTTTTAAAATATCTCATTGTAAAAATACACTCGTTCTCTTCCGATGGTAAATTTTACCCGTCAGCTCACTCGAGTAAAAAATCTAATAAAAATAATATATTAAAAAAATAAAAAAATACTGTAATAAATGAAATAACAAAAGAAGACCGCAATTTCCAGTTTGTGTGTGTTATTCTTTTGTTTAATATATTTTTTTTACAATAAATTGTAAAATATTATTGTGTTTTTATTTAAATTATATCAAAATTGTTGGGTTTATTTTCTTTTCTTCAATTAGTTTTCAGTGTGATTAATATAATAATATTAATCACGCTCCGAACTAATTGTATTATATTTTTAAATAAGCTAAGTAATTTGATTAAGAGAGTTATTTCCTGAATAATTTTCAAGACGGAAGCTTATATATATTTTACTTACAGTAATTAAAAATTACGTCGAGTAATATCGATTTTAAATTGTAATATATTGTACTCGTTTTACGCGTGTAAATTAATTACACGACGTCGTGGTATTTTATTCGATAAACTTTGGGGAAGAAACGGCGCTCGAATCGCCTTTATAATTATTACCGATTTCTAAATCGTCCTCAATTTTTATTATCTATAACAAACTCGACTTCTATTATCGATTTTTAGACGGAAGTTTCGTGATATTTTACGGGTCAAACGACGCCATGACTTACTTTACGTCGCGATTACGACGATTTCTCTCCTCCCTCCTTCCCTAAACAAGTTTTCGTGCAAAAAATTGATATTTAAAAACGACAAAATAATACTTACCGCCGTGTTTTGGGAAGCGATTTGGGTACAATTACCGAGTTAGAATATGCAAATTTCCAACTGTTTCGGTGGAGATGTTTTTCCCCGTTTTACGGATCAATGACGAGAGTAGGTGTTGTCGGACTGTAACCGGAATAGGTTACTCTCGCCTAATGGTATTTTTTCCCCCTTTTTTCCTAGAGAATCTCATTACTCCAAATCCGTTGCGATTTGAAAGAGGAAAGTCGTAGCTAATTTTTGAGGACGTCGACCGGGTTTATTAAATCCGCTCCGTCTTAATTTTATAAAACGTTAGAGAAAATATATTTTTTAAAAAAAAACCCTCCATAGTATCCAATGCTTTTGGACAAAAATAAAATCGATACGCCACGTATCTTTTATTTCGTAGTTTCCATTACATTAGTTAAAGGGGGTCTTTTGTCCTTTCACCTGTTATACTATTTACTATTTAAATTGTTGTTTCTTTACGGGATTAGAATTACGCTCTTTATAATAATTAGAAAATACGAATAACATTTTAGGAAATAAAAAAAAAATGAAGTTTAGGAAACGAAAATTACTACGAATTGTTGACGGAGAACGAAATCGATAAAGTAGGTTCACTTTAAGTGATTATGAAGCCATCGTCGGACGATAACGTGTATATTTCTGAGTTATTCGCTCCGATTTCGAATTTATCATTTAACTGTAATTACTTTTAGTAATTTGTCACTTCCGTTTTGTCTCTTTAATTATAATCTATAAATTTGTACGTGTTTTTTCTTCTTCTCCCCCGACGTCATTCCCTTTAAAATTTAAAATAATTCGGATCTCTTTCGAATTTTTTCCAACAGGAGAATAGTATAAATTATTAAATTTTTTTTTTACTTTTTCTAATAAAATACCTGTTATTTTTACAGATAATATCTTTAATTTTAATTGTAAATATCGGAAAACAAGAGCATTCTCTTTTCCCTCTACGTCTAAATCGTTGGTGTAATTGTTAAAGACTCCGAAATTTGCTCTATTTAATTTTAAATGTAAAAATATATATTTAAAAAAAATTAATATAAAATGCCGAGCTCTTAATTTAATTTTACTTTCGAATAATATATTAAAATTAATTTGCGAAAGTTTTAAAAATTAAAAAGGCACCGGTGCGAATTGAATTATGTAAATAATTTATTTAAGTATTCTTCGAGGAAATAAATGGCATATTTTTTTTTTTTACTAAATATCTTTTTTTTTAAATATTTTTTAATTAGAATTTATTGAAAATAGGAGAGAAGATTGCGTTGGCCGTACGCTAAATTTAAATAATTTTATTTGGTCTTTAGATATTCCCGAAGAAAAGATTAGAAGCGTAAATTGAGTCGGTTCCTTGACGACCGAGGAGGGTGTAACTCGGGTAATATGGCGGAGGACGGTATCCAAAAATCAATGAAGTGCCAAAGCTATTGTCCGGTATAAAATAAGTGAAGTAAACATAGTGAACCGAACTACAGCAATATCCTAGACTCGACTATCAATCACGGAGATTATCAAATGACAGAGGCACAATGTGATGACTTGAAAAGTGGATCAACTCGAAAGGTCGTAGCATAAATCTTGTATTTAAGAAAATGTCAAAATCATTTTTCCTAACTTTATTTCTTTTTTTCGCTTTCGGATGAATCGGATGCCAATTATTTTGCAGTTTTTTTTTTTTTTTGCTGGATCCGGATTCGGTTCTAAAATTACTTATCAAAGCTCTTATCCATTTGTCAAATAGCTCACTCCGGAAAATCGTTTTCTGATGGGTTTTAACTCTTTCATTATCATAATATGTTCGAAATAAATTACTCTCTTTTCGATTGTAAACGAATTGTCGATACTTAATAAAGGGTTATTCTTCTTGCAACACTGGTAAGATTCTAAGCCGTGTCTTCTCCTGGCAATGTTAATTACATTTGTATNTGTTAAAGACTCCGAAATTTGCTCTATTTAATTTTAAATGTAAAAATATATATTTAAAAAAAATTAATATAAAATGCCGAGCTCTTAATTTAATTTTACTTTCGAATAATATATTAAAATTAATTTGCGAAAGTTTTAAAAATTAAAAAGGCACCGGTGCGAATTGAATTATGTAAATAATTTATTTAAGTATTCTTCGAGGAAATAAATGGCATATTTTTTTTTTTTACTAAATATCTTTTTTTTTAAATATTTTTTAATTAGAATTTATTGAAAATAGGAGAGAAGATTGCGTTGGCCGTACGCTAAATTTAAATAATTTTATTTGGTCTTTAGATATTCCCGAAGAAAAGATTAGAAGCGTAAATTGAGTCGGTTCCTTGACGACCGAGGAGGGTGTAACTCGGGTAATATGGCGGAGGACGGTATCCAAAAATCAATGAAGTGCCAAAGCTATTGTCCGGTATAAAATAAGTGAAGTAAACATAGTGAACCGAACTACAGCAATATCCTAGACTCGACTATCAATCACGGAGATTATCAAATGACAGAGGCACAATGTGATGACTTGAAAAGTGGATCAACTCGAAAGGTCGTAGCATAAATCTTGTATTTAAGAAAATGTCAAAATCATTTTTCCTAACTTTATTTCTTTTTTTCGCTTTCGGATGAATCGGATGCCAATTATTTTGCAGTTTTTTTTTTTTTTTTTTGCTGGATCCGGATTCGGTTCTAAAATTACTTATCAAAGCTCTTATCCATTTGTCAAATAGCTCACTCCGGAAAATCGTTTTCTGATGGGTTTTAACTCTTTCATTATCATAATATGTTCGAAATAAATTACTCTCTTTTCGATTGTAAACGAATTGTCGATACTTAATAAAGGGTTATTCTTCTTGCAACACTGGTAAGATTCTAAGCCGTGTCTTCTCCTGGCAATGTTAATTACATTTATATATAATTTGATGTAATAATTGTAACATTTTTATAATTATTTATTATAAAATAACATGTTTTATAAATAAAAAAGTATTATTTGTAGAAGTTATTATAATACCGTAAGTGTAAATCAAAATGTTTTATTTTTATTACGCAGCAGTCCCCTATATTCTTATTATATTCAACGTCTTCTACTATAAATAAATTATTATTTATTAAATAAAATATTTTATCAAATTATAAATTTTTACTAAATTTACAGAGTGTAGACGTTTAGCTATAAAGAAACCGAACTAAACATTTCCCATCGTCACTATTAAATATAGAAATTCTTCGTATTAAAATCGTTCTTTTTTTTAATTTTATATGCTGTATTTAATACATAAAAGATGGAAAATTATATATTCAGTAGGCAAAAAAACTATAATAATTACTACACATGTATAATGCATGCATACGTAATGAAATTCCGAATAAATGCATGTGAATATCGATACATAAATTACTTGTCATCGATTCTCTTTGTTAATAACACGCAGAATCAAATTCGTAATAATCGATTACTCGAAGTACAACTTATTAGTCGAGACAATACTAAAAATTACCTTGGAGCAATCGGTACTTTATGATGTATATTGTGTCCTAAAACGAAATTTCCTTCCTTAACGATGGCGTTAAGTCCCAACCCCGATTACGTTAACGACGATTGATTGAGGAAGCGGAAATAAGTAGTCGTAAACGTATCTTTGTCAGTTTTTACTTCACACGGACGAACCATTTCTTCATTCTTATCCATTAAAGTATATAGGAATGTGTGTGGTCTATATTTTGTACTAAAGAACCTCCCACTTTCGTAAGAACTTTCTGATTAAATTTCTTTCCCGTCAACATTTTATTAATAAATAAAACAAACTTAATATCTGTAACTTTTTTTTAACCTTTAACCACTAAAATTTATTAGTATCAATCGCCCTAATAAGTAAAATTTCAGAAATTTTCGACAAAAAGCTCGGGAGTTAAGCTTCAAATAGGGTGAACAAAATCGTGCTCTCTCCCCCCCCACACACTAATGTCAATACATACAGAAAAAAACCTGGAATTTTTTTTCATTTCTTGATGTTTCAAGGTTTCCCGAGTCCAAAAATGTAGAAATCTTAGAGATTTTTTTGACCGACAGTCATACTTTTCCTCTGTCATATACAGTCGAACCCCCTATAACACTGTTGATAATTCCGTTTTATATGAATTCCATGTTGTACGAGTCACTTAGATTTTACAAATACATGTGCTGGGCTGTGAACGGCTCACGTATTTGTAAAATCTAAGTGACTCGTACAACATGGAATTCATATAAAACGGAATTATCAACAGTGTTATAGGTGGTCGACTGTACAGTATAAAAGAGACGGGAAAGTAGTAGGTAAAAAGAAGAACTGTTAAAAATACTTATCTATAAGCGAAAAATAAAAACGAATGTCGCTCGCACGAATTGCTACTCAATATATTCATTAAGTTATAAGACATTAATTTGTAACGGGAGTGTGACGTCGTACATCTTCGTCCGCTAATAGTGTCGATCCTGTGGCATTCCTACCTATCTCCTCGCAACCTTCGCTTTCAGTCGATCGGATCAATGAAAACGCAATTCCGAAAATTCTGTTGGTTTGGAATGTAGAGAAGGAACCGAAAACATTTCGTTATACTTTTCTATCTAATGAAATCTATCTATTCTTTTAGACAATTTCTTAAAATTGTGTCAAATCATCGGGGACGATACGCTTCCGATGATTTATAATAAAATGTTACCGGAGAGGAATTTCGAAAACGTGTCGCGATAAGTTTATATTTTATGAAACGTTCGGGTATATCGAAATAACATAATATTTGAGATCTGTTTAAGATAAATATGAATTATTTTCTTTATTTTCAAAAACACTAAAGGACTTAACCAACGAGAGAAAATATAGGCTTATATTATGAGATTGCCACAATACCAGGCTTGCAATTGAGTAAAAATTGCAGCCTGGTATTGTGGCAATATCATAATTGAGTAAAAATTTCAGCCTGGTATTGTGGCAATATCATAATTGAGTAAAAATTTCAGCCTGGTATTGTGGCAATATCATAATTGAGTAAAAATTTCAGCCTGGTATTGTGGCAATATCATAATTGAGTAAAAATTGCAGCCTGGTATTATACGCTCTCCACCTCAAATTATTAGTAGCTCGCCCTCGTACAGTACATCATACTTTCCTTTTAACAATGGAGTCGTGCCGGTCATCTATCTAACACCTTTCAGGGGAAAATTTTTGAATCTAAATCACGCGACTCCCAGTGTATTTTAGAGTTATCTATATAGTTAATCGGGGCCTCCTGTTAGTAAGCTTTCCACATCTGGTCTTATTATTCACGTATCTAATATTATTCTCGGGATTAAGAAAGGACAGACAGACCGGCATTTTTTTTAAATTGCTGCCCGCTCGGAATATCGTCGATAGTGTTTAATAGATAGCTTCTCAGATAAATTTCATTTCTTGTAGGTTTTCTTGCGGAAACATTAGGAGCGAGTCGCATAATCTGTGATAAAATATGGCCGAGAAGCGAGCCGCGAAATGCGTGACAAATTTAGGGAGGAGGTCCGCGAGAAGATATAAAATCGCATCATTTATAAAACGACAATATCTATAAATCTTAATAATGTTACTGAGCGTACGATTTGACAAATATATTCGTTTATACGAATAATTTTTTCTCATTAATTTCGATTGAAATAATATTAAAATTATATCGAAACTTTGATCAAGAATAATTTTAAAATCTTTAAAAACTTTTATTATTTCACTATCGAGTGTTAAGAATGGAGTTTGACTTTTTTCTCTTACAAATTAAAGACTAGTTTCTATAGGAACATGGAATTTAATTATACTATTTGTCAAAATTTCCAATGGGGTGGTAAAACACCCCTTTAAAAAGAAAGAGTCTATCTGTAGAAATGAAGAATTTATTTCTCAGTTTACATTTATCCCCGAGCAGCGACAATAATTGAAGTTGATCGACCGACGTCCATTTGTTATCAATTTCCTACGTCTTACCCTTCCTTTTCTCATCCAAATTTATTACCATCGAATTTTACAAACTTATACAATTCCGAACTTGTGTGAAATTGTTGCACGATTTCGAATTACAGTTATTTCCAGCGCGACACCCGGTCTAACGAATTTTATTTATTCAAAAAAATAATATAAATCGATAGTTTCGGAACTAAACCAAGTTTTTTTGGCCTCCTTTCGAAATTTTTAGGCTTTAATTTCAAAACGTTTCCCCCGAAAGGTGTTAGATAGATGACCGGCACGACTCTATTGTTAGAAGGAAAAGTATGATTTACAGGGGCGAGACATTACTAATTTGAGGTGGAGAGCATATATTTTAAACGAAAATAAATTAAAAATATGATTCATTTAAAAATTGAAGCCCGGAATTATGATCATAATAATAATAATAATAATAATAATAATAATAATAAATTTTTTGCTAGAAATAATTAAAATTCCCCCTAATAAAAATAGATTATAAGACATTATTTATAAATTATAATTTTTCTTTCCGTATTTTTAACTGTTTATATTTTAACTAAAATAATTAATTATCATAAGAGAAATATAATTAATCAATTATTAATTAGTTTTCTCTTTAACGTTATTTAAATTTATAAATATCCGTTGTATTTTTAAAAAATTTCTAAAATAATTTATGAGTCTGTGTATAATCTCGAATTTATTAAATGAAAAGTATTTTTATTTGTTTTTTTTAATGGAATAATTAATTTTAAATATAAAGCCCTTTTATCTTTCTTAATCCCAAGCTTTTTCCTTTTGGGTTAAAGAGTGTTTGTTCCGGAGCCGAAACCAGAAATTCTGATTAATAAATTCTGATATTATTAATTAATGATTTTAGGAGGCGGTTTGTGTTATCGAATTTCGGACAAACTCGTATCCTTGTTTATGTATTTGGCAATCGAGCGTGTCCTCTAAATGCAAATATATGTCCCGTCCCCTAATCTTTCGAGGAAAATGGTTAAATAACTCGTTATTTTATGTCTTTTATTTTATTTTATTTTATTTACCAGACGTTAGGATTAACAAAGAAGAATTTATAATGATTAGAAACTGTACGTAGTGTACTTTTATCTTTTTAGTCTAAATCATCTTTAATTCTTTTGATTTGGAAGCATTCGATATTCTAAAGATTCTTGTTATTTTTATAAGAAAAGTAATGTAAATTTGATGAGTGAGGAGGAGGAGGAGATTTGTCGTCAGAAGGGATTAACAACAAAACCGGTCTACATATTTTTCCATATTTATTTCTTTTTAAATTCTTTCGAAAATGACAAACAAAACTCGAAGTTTTCTTCAATAAGAAAAGTTTTTAATTTTGACATTCTCGATTACTTTAATTTTTTTTTTTTTTACTTTCACGGCTGTGTTTATATAGAACAGAAGGAAACTATGGTCATCGTCCAAAATAATGACTTTCTCCTCCAATATTTTTACATTTCTTGGACTCGGGACAACTTAAACTTCGAGAAATTCAAAAAAATTCGGGACTTTTTTGCATGTATGGACGTTTGTGTGTGGGGGGTAGGATGTTGTTCGTTCTCTTTGAAGGTTAATAACTCCCGTACTTTTTGTCGAAAATTTCTGAAATTTTGCAGGGAGGTTTGTTTATTATACGGATCGATGCTATTAAAGTTTGGGAGTTAAAGGTCGACGGGGTGGGGAGATAGAAGGGAATTTAGTGTAGCATCTCGAATAAGGTCGAACTTAATGACGATTTTACTGGTTATTAGTACTGTATTTACAATTTTTCAAAATTGAGCTTTTTACCAACTTATAATATTTAATAAAATTGAATTTTTTTTCTATTTTGAAAAAAAAAATTTAATAGAAAACTGTTTATTTTCTCAAATATATAAAAATTTGCTTTTTGAAAAAATTAAAAATAATATTTAAAAGTTAGAATTTTTATTTGAAAGAATTGTTTAAAAGAAACACACTTGAAATTAAACAATAAAATTCGGATTAATAGCTCACTTTTAATATCTCGTCACATGCATGGGTGAAAAGCGGAGTGGGTATTTTCCTTCAAGAAAAGAGAAAACTTATAATGCAAGTGCGAGGTAAGGTGATCCGGATGACTATTTTATTGGAAAACTTACAACAAAGAATAACAGTAAAAAGATGCACACAATGCGACTAGAGTGAAATCGTTACTTGGCCCATCGTTTACTAACAATTCGTAATCCATTTCTTTCGTCTTTTTATAAGTATTACCTGTTGGAGGATCTTTTAATTTTGAATTTTTCACTCAATAACTGCTTTAACGCTTTCGAGGAAATCATTAGCATCCGAACGACGACATTTTCTATCGATTTTTCGAAGAAATCGTTGGAAAAAAAAAATAATATTTGTGAAAAGACGACCGGATTTTTTTTTCTTGGATTTATTCTACAGCAAAATTTTACTTCCCTTTGACTTTCTGGTTTATATTTATAAATATTATTTTATAATATAGTTAAAAACACATTAATTCGAACCAGTAATTATTTATCGTGATATGGTCTGCAATTTTTAATTTATTCGACTCAAAATATACGCTCTCCACCTTAAATTAGTTGTGGCTTGCCCCTGTAAATCATACTTTTCCTTTAACATAAGAGTCGTGCGGGTGATGTATCTAACACCTTTCTCGAGATTAAGGAAAGACAGACAGACGGACGATAGTGGGAATTTATACAATACAATTTTACAACAAACAGCTGCATTAATTTTTCCTTCTTACAGAATTAAATATATAATTCTTTCTTCGTCAATTTTTTCGTTCCTTCGTCTATATTCTTAATTTATATTATTTATTTTACATCGGTATGGCGTTATATTTAATATTTTAATAAACTTGTCTATCCGTGCAGATCGTAAAAGTCAAATTTCCTGTTTCTCTAGGAAAATTCTTCCCGACGGGAAGGACTCGCGGGGATCAAATCGTCAAATTATAAATTACCGACAAGATATCTTTAACGACGTAATTTTCTGCCACGACAGATACAGACCAGAGACTGGCGCTTAAAGAATGGTGTCAAATTATAAATCCTTTGCTAAAATAGGTGCTGATAATACAGCAAAATACTATAATTCTTTAGAGCAAAATAGAATATCCTATTGTGCGGGTAGAGAACGATTTTTAAATACGTCATTGATACTCGTTAACGTAGCCATTTATATCGCAAAGACTGTCGGATTTATATGCATGGAAACGATTAGGGTGTCGAAGAGGCACAGTTACCGTCGATACAATCGTAAATAAAAATATATTGGAGCCATACGTATCAGAGAACATGTAATATATTTCTGGAAAAGACTCCGACTCGAGTTAGATCGTCCGTGATGACGGTAACGTGGACAATATATATTTCGTTTCGTCGGCTAATTCCTCACCTAACAAATCAATCGGTTCGGTATCGAAACAATAACAGTTTTCAACAGAAGTTTCTTCTTCCTTAAACAAAACCTATGATTAATGAGGGGTGAAGGTAAACGCGTGCTAGACGACACTTCTTTTTAATTATCTTTTCCTCGCGTATAAACCGCTCGAGTTTTGCGGGTAAAGGAGATTTTCGACGAATAACAAACGACCGTGCCGCTAAGAAATTACAAACCTCTGTCCCGCAGCGGGCGAATTACTGCTCTTCGTCCCCACCGATCGATTAGGCACATCTATCGATTTTTATTTGTGTATTACTTATTTAGTAAATTTGCCGTTACTTAAAACTTTTCGGGAAGGTTCCTCTGAATTATTAACGAGGACCAAGACGTCTTCGCGATCGAGTTTCCACCTTTACGCTCGAATTATTCCGAGTTTAAGAGTACGGTCGAACGTCTCCCACCTCCCAGTTTCCAGGTGTTACGTAAATATTTTTGGTCCACCGACGATGACGATGAAGGTGATGACGATAATACATAATAGTTACGCTCTTCGGAGACGACGAAGGAGTTTACTGAGCACCCGTTCCTACCATTTTATAATAATTAAAAATATCAAAATTTTAAATGTTGCCGGGAAAGTTAAGCAACTCGTTGCTGGAAATTACTTTTAAATTTCGATGATAAAATATAACGAATTAGAATTTTTGCCGCTTTTTTGGATCCGACAAGACTTTATCCGGCGATGTTAAATATGAAGCCGCTCAAACATCTATTTGGATAAACATTATTAATTACTTCGCCGAGTTAATGAGGAGTAAAAGCGCCGACACTTTTTATGTCTTAGTAATAAATATTATCGGAAGGATTTTATATTTCTCGGGAGAGCTTCGTAGGGAGAAGATTACGTAAAGGTAAAAGAAAGCATTATGATTCTGCCCATTACTTTAGGCCGAAATAAGTTCTCTTTTTGCAGGGAAATTCTTTTTTTGTATAGATAAAGGAGAAAATTGTTATCTTCCGCGTTTTATAGACAACAACACCTCGCCTTTACAGATAAGTCTTCCTCCCGATTCTAGAAAAAAAAAACTCCTACCCACTTTCCCCACTAACTGGCTTAGTGTACTGTACGTAAGTTCAAAAGTAATCTTATTTTCGGGTTCGTTAAATTATCCCTGTTAAGACCTACCTCTACCGGATTTAAAACGGAAATTGGGTCATTTCCACCCTAACAAATATAAGTGCGCCTTTACCTTCGTTAGTAGATTAAATTCGCTCACATTCGTTAGGGTGTAAGCCAGGGAGAAAGTCTATTTTCTCCACTACTTTAATGGTTAATTTTGTTTTAGAAGTGCAGCCAGTATAGACAATAGCGAGGTTGCGGCCGAAGTTTTTATTTCTCAAACGTGAACGTCGAACGTCGAGCGCCGCTTACAAGAAGCGGCGCTCGACGTTCGACGTTCACGTGTGACAGATGAAAACTTCGGTCGCAATCTCTCTATTATAATTTATAGAAAATACTGTAGTAAATACAGAATTTTTCGTTTAATTAGAAATGGTCGTTCTCGCACGAACTCCTCTTCCGTATTTCGTCTTGTAATCCAGAAACATTTTGAATTTGCATCCCAACCGGCATTTAAATGACCGGAACTACCGCAACCTTTCGAAATCTCTAAAGATTATCTTAAGGTTTAGTAATTTATTTTACCATCGATTTCAGATTTTCGAGACCAGCAATTTTACATTTTTTCTTTCTTTTTACTGGAAGATTTCAACAAATTCTACTTTATAAACTTCCTAGAAATATCTCTTCTTATCTTCCGAAATTCTATATTTGGAGGTATAAAAAAAAAATACTCATTTCTTGATCTACGGACGGACATTACTATGAAGATGCGCCGATGTTAGTAAACTCCATTATCCGGTATCGGAGTACCTTAGTGAATTTTTAAAGTAGATGGTGCTACTTCTTAGTGATTATTGCTATCGATATCTCTAGAGACTCATAAATCACCGGCAAATGTTCCCGGATAGGAATAAAAAAACTATCGAATCCAATATGATGAAAGCCACGGATTTAATACCCGGGTACCAGCCGAGGTAATTACGTCTCTAGCTACTTACCTTCTTCTACGAATTAATAATTATCCATTAAGTAATTTCAACATATTTTTATTAATTTGTTACCGATCGGCCCGTCGACTCCGTTAATATTCAAAAGGTGGATCTTAAGAGAACGTTGTAATTTCCGTGAATATATACACGTTTATCTTATTCGTTAAATTATTAATAAATTGACGTGTTTCATTTTAATAACTACGAATATAACGAGAATATATTAGATGCATTATCTTTATTACCAAAATAAACGTTATTTATTGAAGAAATGAATAAAATTGTCGCCTTCTTTTTATAATTATAGAAATAATAAAGTCGTCTTTTAATCCATTATTTAATAATTTTAAGAATTTTTGGCTACGTTCGATCAAACGGATTTCGAAATTGAAAGACGAACCACCAGTCGAGAGGTGACCCGCTGTAACGCCTCACACCGGGTCACTTTCCAATTTGTCAAAGCTTTCCCTCTATTATGAAGTTGATGAAGTTGATGATGAAGTTGGACTCTGTTTCCAAGTATCAATCGACGTCGTTCTTTTATAAAAATGTTACTCGTTTAATTTTCTCTTCCCCCCTTTAACAATTTCGAAAATTATTCGACAAATAGACTCCTTATAGCTTTTTATTCGCTTAGTTTTCAGGAAAGTAAATGATAACCAAAAGGTTATTATGAAAAAGGGAAACTTATTTGGAAGAATAACAAAAGCATCACTGAACTTATTGATAAGATTAACAATAACAAAGATTGGTCTAAATTGAAAATAGAACAAAAAAACCTTACCACAACTATATCTTTTTGGACATAGATATAGAATTTAAGAACGGAAGGATACAGGCAAGTGTGTACATCAAGCCAACACGCAGCACAGCTCCTTCCAATTTCAATGATCCTTATCAATACAAACTAGCGGCATTTCGGGCACTCATCAGAAAAGCTTTTTTATATTACGATAATGTAATAGACAGAATGAAGGAGCTGGACAGAATTAAACAAATGGCCACAACACTATGATGTAGAATTAACAGGATAGAAGATCTGATTAGAAAGTTTGAAGATAACAAAACTAGGACAAAAAACCAGAGGTATAACTAACATCATCAGAACGTAAAGGGTCTAATAGGGTTGTAAAAAGAGGTCCAAGTATGTATCGAATTTTAAGAAACGATAAGGATAGATTAGAAACAATAAATTGCAGGGGTGCACAGGGTACCGTATGAAAACATGCAATTGGGGATAGACAAGAATTACATCGGTGTTACCATAAAAAAGTTGAAAATTAAACTTAAAGAACGTCAATATAATGTAAGAAAGGGATCCAATAACACGGTACTATTCAGGATGGCCTCAGTGATAAAATGGGAAGAGGCAAACATCACTCCCTACATTAACACTGAAAAACTTGAAATATACAAAATCAGGTTGAAAGATAAGTGCATTAATGCAGAGATGCGGACAGCTTAGTAACAGCATGGAAATAAGTTTGTTAGAAAATCCTAATTTCTTCATTTTCTACTATATATTTTTGTGTATTTTTAAGTGATTTATTTTACGTTTTATTGTTATGTATTATTTATATTAATTTTTATTTATTTTCGCTTTATATTCAAATATTTGAACGTTGTTATTCTTTTATTCTATTTTGGATTCTATTTTCAATATAATAAGCCATATCGCTTTCTCGTAATCAGTAACGATCTTTGGTGTTGCATTGCTCATTTTCAGTTGCAGTACGCTACATGTATATTGGTGAATACACTAGCAAATTAGCCTGGCAAACGATTTCGATAATTTGGTGAATATTGTATGTTTTAAAATTAAGTTATTACTATCAAAAACAAAACATCGCATCTAAAATAGTACAGTAGAAGCCGTTCTTCAGTTTAAGCCTTAATCCTTCCCTCTTCCGGGGTGGGGGAATTTCGAAAAATTCCTTCTTAGTATGTATTTTCATGTCGTACCCTAACTGTGTATCAAATTTCACTCCTTTAGGTTCAGCGGTTTGCTCTGGGCGATGATGAATCAATTATATATATATATTGATAGATTGCTGGCAAAACGGCCGAGGCGGTTGTGAATGCTTTGTTTACACTTGTTAGTAAAAAGAAGAACATATATGACATCAAATGGAGAGAATTAATGTGCACAATATTTCTGCCAAAAATGCTGCCTAATTATTCATATTCTTCTTAACTTTCTGTACATATCTGAATAGAACCCCATGTAGTATTTTGCTAGCTTTTACCACAATACGAACAAATTCATTCGATTCCAAAAAACTTTTAACTGCATTCAGCATCTTCTTTATACTCACTTCTGTGTTTCCAGAGAAACGAAAAATTTGTAGATTTTAAATACATCGCAAATACGGGGCACGTTACAACAGTTTTAACTTGCCCCGTCTCATTGGTTGCTACGTGCCCCGATAGATCTTTTCATCAGCTAGTCGATTGTCTCCATCCTCAAGCGCATGTTACAGGACGACACAAAGAAATAGGGCGAATGTTTCAACATACCCCGTGTTCTAACCTATACATTTAGAACGTGTTCCAATTTTAGGAGAAACACTAAATAAAACTTGGTTTTACTTCTACGTTACGTATCGTCACTTTCTTTAATGCGAAAATAGACAAAATTACGCGAAATTTTTGATCAGATATAATTAATTTTCTTCTATAATTCTTCGTATTTTGAAGATGAAAGACAAATCGAACCGGTTCGTTTTCATTCCATCCTGTAAGTATAACTTATACGTCTGGCTTTTCGTGTTTCGCCGTTCTAGACACGGGTATTACGATGAATGATGTCGTACAAAAAGAAATCTCCCAAACAGATGTAAACCGCTGCATCTGTAGTGTAGTATTCGAATCTATTCGAATACCTAACTATAGGTATTTCGCATCCCCATCTTAAAATATAAAAATATATACAGTCCTCCCTCGCTATCCTCTGGGAATTGGTTTCGAATAATGCTCGAGTTACTTATATAAAATGGCGTAGCATTTGCATATAATCCTCCCATATACTACGGCTACATTATAATACTTAATACAATATAAATTCTATGTAAATAGTTATTGTATTGTTCAGGAAATTTTGACCAAAATGTCTTTACATATTTACTATAGACGTAAGTCTCTTTATCCTACGTAGTACACGTCGGCAATAACGTAACATTTTCTTTCTTTCAATATACAGATTAATGACTTAAAAATACAAAAGAAATTGAAATTTTGGTTTTTGGAACTTTTTGCAGTATACGCTTTTGTATTTTTTTTTTTCGAATAAATTTGATTCGCGGTAGATGGAAGACCAAATGTACTGTTCATTATATAGAGTACAGTAGTATAAAGTAGTATATAGACCTATATGCAAAAATAATTCGAAATTAAAATATACAGTAGTGACCATCGTTACGAATTTCTTCCGTGAAATCGCTTCATGATTACGCAAAAATAGAACAGAACTGTACGAGTTTAATGCTTTTTTTCATCCAGTTCTTGTTAATCTTTCTGGAGAACTTTGAGGAATAATTTCTATATCGAATGAGATCGGGAAATTAAAACTTTAGAAAGATTCTATTATTAGAGAAGTTGCGGCCGAAGTTTTCATCTGTCAAACGTAAACGTCGAACGTCGAGCGCCGCTTACAAAGCGGCGCTCGACGTTCGACGTTCACGTGTTTTAGTGATGAAAACTTCGGCCTCAACCTCGCTAATTTATAAAATAATGCCACTCTGGACAAGCAACTAACTGGATGCATTCTACAGATATTGACTTAACACATCCTCCTACTGTCTCCATAAATTTGGACTTAATTAAGTAGCGATCGACATGATACCTAATTAATAAATTCTTCGGTTGGGGGATTATTACTAGATAATTCCGATGTAGAGTCGATTATTCGTGAGTTAATTTGGCGTATGTGCCTTGGACTTCCCTCCTCCTAACTGGTGACATTAAGGTTTCATGTATTAGNGCAGAATTTAGAGAAGAGATTTCAAAGATAAACGTACGCGTTGATTAATTTTGAAAAAGAAAAAAAAAATTCCTTTCATTTATTCTCACAAGATTGCAGGAATTGATCCAGGTTTTATGAATAAAGATGAACGATTACGTAAATGACGGAAAGCATTTCTGTAATGATCAAAAAGATTTTACGTTATAGCGAAATGTTTTCACGAAACGTGCACGAAACATTATGTTATCGTGTACGAAGTGAAATCTTTTCGATTATTGTGTAAATGACAGAAAGCATTTATTTATTTATTTAATACAGGTAACGTTCAATAAACAAGAAAGGATCGCCCCCCGATAATAGACCCTTAAATATAAGAAAATAAACAATAACAATGAACACGCAATGTGCGAAAAAAGAATAGAAACCTATATAAAACAATCAAAATGAAGACATTGAATGTGATATACAAAGAAATTTCTGTCAATGATAGAGATTTCGCCAGCAAATTATAGTCTGTAAGAAGAAAGATGGGATGGTTACTAAATATAGACTTAATACTGTAATAAACTAGTAAAATATTGAGGAATGGCAAATAAAAAACATAGATAAACTCATAACTTTTTAAATATTAACTGCGGTGTGATCTCGAAGATGTATGTGGTGGACCTAATTATAGGTGTTAGCAAAACATTATCTAAACAAATGATTTGTAACGTACAGTAGACTACAATATTTCAGCGACATGGCAATGCCGAAATTGGTGTAGAAAATTTTAATCTTCAAATGACTTAGCGGTAGCGAGGAATGTAAATGTTGCCACTAATATTTCTTTTAAAGAAATACTTGCCGCGATACTATCTTGCTTCTTAACTTATGGGGTACCAGGTATCGTCCATTGTCACGCGGATTGTCGTGGGCCCGACGTATCGGAGATTGCCACTTTACTCGCTCGGCCAACCGGCCATCGAAAGGAAATAAATAATATAAAAAATTGTTCCAATATATCTAAAAATAATAATTGAGGTCTCATTTAAAAGGATTCTCCACAATACGAACGGTCCACAATCTGAACTACTCTCCAGTTGTCGTTATTGTATTGCCTGTTACCGATAAAGAGCAGCGAAACGAAACATTTATTATGATAAATAATTATCTTTTTCTCCCTACCAAATTCATGAAGCACTAAAAAATCATTGTTGAACCTAGTAACATTTTAGTAATTTTCTTTACAGCTTAGTTTCAACGGTCGATAAATCGAAACGTATTTATTCTTGTAAGAATCCGAAAAATTAAGCCATGTCATATAACTAGTTACAAATTGGTTCCTCACGTAATAAATTTAATTTGACTCGTAATATTTTTCTCTTCATCAGCGAACGAAATCTCTAAACGTTATCTGTTAACATTTCGTAACGTTATAACTAAGTACGACTGTATATATATATACTGTATATTGTTTGTAATTATATTAAAGTTTCAAATAGTCTCTTTCTCTGTCGGTTTTAATTCTTGGATCGTCACTTCGGTGTTATTTCTACATTATTCATTCCTCTAATTATATTTGAATACGACATTAGCAAGGTTGCGACAGAAGTTTTCATCTGTAAAACGTGAACGTCGAACGTCGAGCGCCGCTNTTTTGTAATAATTAATAATATAAAATTTATTTTTTTTTTCTAAATACAATCTCGAAATGAAGCTGGAAAAGCCACGCAACTCGTTGCTAGATTTTTTGTTTTAGTTTTAATTTCGATTTATTTAACGTCGGTTAGATGACGTCCATTCCATTCTTTCCACATTAAATGTAGTCTTTCTAAATACAGGCCTATATAATTTTTTTACGTACCAACAAAATCGACGTTCCACTTTCATAGGCTAATTTAAATTGTTTTAAACTTCAAATCAGTTTAAAAAATAAAAATCTAGCAACAAATTGAATAACTTTCCCGGCTGTTAAGAGTTTTTATTTAGAATCATAATAAATGAATAAAATTGTGTGTGGCGCCATCTATTATGAGGTTTTGTTATAAAAACTTTTCTTTCCTCCTTGGAACTCTAAGGGACGGAAGTCAAGCGAGTCATTATTTTCGAAAATAGAAGAGAAATTTACATTTTATGTTTATCGACTAAATACACAGTACTTTGCCAAATTACTAAACCCAAAGAGCTAAAATATACCACGTAATACTGGCCAAAGCCACGCCTTGATTGAGGAAAATTGAATACACGTCCGCCATTTTCCTTTTAGTCAAGGGGAGTGTGACATTTGTTGCGCAAAAGCAAAAAGCTAGAATATTTCAACCGGTCGTGTAAAAGTGATAGTAGGCCTACCCGTCGTAGCCACCGAGAGCTCTGTAACCTTGGTCACAGCCAGTGTACAGTACGTACTGTATTCTAGCTCGTTGATTAAATCTAGGTTTACCAAATAACCAGATACAAAAGTAGGACAATTCCTGTAGGAAAAAGAATACCCTTTCGGTGGTGGCATTGTGTGCTGGAATTAAAAACATGTATTGGCAAATTTTAAGCAATTCAGAATGTAATTCTGGATTGTCTGTTGCCTAAAAAGAACCAAGCCATTTTTCACTTACTGATTTTTCATTTAAATTAGAATTTTCTTTTAAATGATTATCCAAAGAACTATACTGATTTATGCACTTTGAATTATCAACTATAATATTCTTTTCATTTAGATATTTAATACTTTCCATAACATCCTTCCAGACAGGGATTTTTGTAAGTGATATCCAATTAAAAACTTTGAATGGCAAAAATTGAACAGTCCAATAATTTAACTCTTCTAATGTCTCGGTTAAGTCGGTCACCGATTACATCTACAAGTAGTGTCGTCGTAGTGCCGTAGGAATGATACCGGACTGCGAAGAAGTCCAACGGTCATTGTCACGAGTTCGTTTTAATGATGTATATACAAGGGTTACAGTTACACCAACCGTGGAAAAATGTTCGGAGCGCGCGGTGAGGTGAAAGTCCGAACAGAAGTATGTCTATGTGGATAGGTGGATGTGGGAGACTATATTCATCCATCTACCCTCAAATGTCCTACTTTTGGAGGTGATCCATGCGCCCCTTACGCGCGGATCCCCTCCAAAAGTAGGACATTTGCTGTTTTTATTCAAAGGAGTGAGGACAGAGGAGTGAAGATCAAACTGTAGGACACGTCCTCCGAAAGTAGGACGTTTGGTAATCCTAATTAAACCCNCACACGTATTTGTAAAATCTAAGTGACTCCTACAACATGGAATTCATATAAAACGGAATTATCTACAGTGTTATAGGGGGGTCTATTGTACAAATAGTAGAATAAACTATTGACTCTAATTGCCATCGATCAAAAGAGTGAATTAGATCGAGTTTATCCGTCACGTTTTCGGCTGGTATGACCGAATTTCGGCCATTATTAGAGAGAAATAGTGTAAGTGATCCAATCGACGAAAACGAAGACGGAATTTTAATCATTGTAATGACAATGGTACAATTATTATAGAGAAATTAGGAAGAAAAATTATATTACCACCAACAACTCCGAAACATCATCGACAGTAAATTTTGATTGTAGTATTATGTATAACGGCAATTAACGTGTATTTCATTTAATAGATAACGTAAAACGTAATTTACTTTATTTATTAATTATTTTTAATCTAATATTATAATTAATATAATCGTAGTATAAATAATCTCTGTTGTCATAGGTCCTTCGTATCGAACGTTTTCGCAAGTGATGGCATCAGAAATGGAAATCGGTAGAGCGTAACATACGTTACTATCGACGTTCGTCATCGATGCCTGTATTATCATAAACACTAATTTATAATTATTACACGATCACCGATCTCAAAACGCACGACGACATTTTTCGGCGGGTAAATTAGTTTTTTATAAAGTATACAAAATGAGAACAGTCCTAAAGGTAATGCCTAAAGAGAAGGCCTAAAAGTATTCAAAATAACATAAGGGAAGTTTCTCTTATGATATTTTTATTTAAAAAAAGAATGGTTATCGAACTATATCCAACAGAAGACAGTTTTATTTCAAGAGAAAATCATCTATTCTTACGGGATTTGTTTGTGTCTGTGGAACGTATTTTCGGCAGAGAGATAGACATGCATCTTACGCAGTATACGTGACTTTACAAGAAAAACATTGCCACGTTTCCGTAATATTAGCGAGGTTGCGGCCGAAGTTTTCATCTCTCAAACGTGAACGTCGAACGTCTAGCCGCTATCTTTTAGGCAGCGCTCGACGTTCGACGTTCACGTTTGAGAGATGAAAACTTCGGCCGCAACCTCTCTATTAATGAGAGATAAATTCGTCAGTTGCGAATAATTAATTAATAAAAACTCTCAATATCATATAATTGGGAAGTATCTTATATTTTATGACGTAAAACAATAGAATAATGATTAAAACTTTGTTTATGAAATTATAAAAAGGCGGAAAAATTAATAAATTAATAATCAAGAGCGTAATAAATCATGCCGTTTTGATATGTATGAAGGCGTGTTCTAGAAAAACATATGATTTATGTTAAAAATAAGATTCGTGTCACCGTTCGTACTAAGAACAAAAATACCAATCAGCATTTATTTATTTTTTTTCTGTTCACGTAATCCTATTCTGAGTATTTCGGGAGTTTTTATCGGAAATCAACTGATTCGGCAATTTATTCCTTACGTTCATTTTTCTTCATTTGAAAACATTCTCTCTCTCTCTGGGAGACTTGGCAAAACATTATCTGCCATTAAGTAAAAAAAAAAAGATCAATTATAATCTATTGATTTGTAAATGAACAAGAAGAAAATGTAACGAATCTTATTTCTACTTCTCTTTGTACAGAATTTTATATAAAATGCATAGAATTGTATATTATTAACCCCTGATATTTACTCTCTGCCATAAAACCGCCGGCTCTTTTACTTCTTTTCTTTTTTGACGATGGTAACGGATTGTCTCGTCGTCAGTCGATAGGAAGAGACCATAACTTCTATACAAGGGGATTGTTACGGATTCTCTATTCTTTTCCGGTGATCTTTCTATAAATGGAACCAAGTCGAATCAACGTTGAATTAGTAGACGGTATTATTATTCGACTATTATCGATTACATTCGCAATTGTTTTCTATGTAACGATTCACAGCGTGTCCACCTCAAATTAGTAGTTCGACGTTCGACGTTCACGTTTTACAGATGAAAACTTCGATCGCAAACTCTGTATTAAAGTTGACTATTTACCTTCGGTCTAGAAGAAAAATTGTTCTATGTCGTAATGATTAGAAAATATCTAGTTATAAAACAGTATCGAACGTATTGATGTAGTAAACTTGTAATATTATTTATTATACGTGCTCTTATTACGTATTGAATCTGGACGTAATAATAAAGTCGATATGTAGAAATTCACAAATCGTTATTACGATAGTATTTTACATCTCAAATAATATATTAATGTTGCTGTTACTGCGTTGATAATGAGTGACGATGGAAGATTTTTCAAAATAATCGTCAAAGACAATTTTATAAACTATCTTTTTCTTTAAATAGACGTTCCGTGTTACAAAGTAATATCTCCAACTGATCGATGGCGAAGATAATCAACAAATTCGGATTCAAAAAGTAATACAAAATAAAAATAATGATCTAACTCGGATTAAAAATTAAATTCGTGTAATATTTAATGTTTACAATCAATATACCTCGGAAAAAAAAACAATTTACGGCAAAATATAATAAGTAAATAATGGGAAAAATCTTAAGGAGTTTCGAACTTTTCACCCGATAAATTTATATTAAACGAAAAATTCTTAGAATAGTATACAGTAGACTCCCCTATAACACTGTAGATAATTCCGTTTTATATGAATTCCATGTTGTAGGAGTCACTTAGATTTTACAAATACGTGAGCCGTTCACAGTCCGGCACACGTATTTGTAAAATCTAAGTGACTCCTACAACATGGAATTCATATAAAACGGAATTATCTACAGTGTTATAGGGGAGTCTACTGTATACTATTCTAAGAATTTTTCGTTTAATATAAATTTATCGGGTGAAAAGTTCGAAACTCCTTAAGATTTTTCCCATTATTTACTTATTATATTTTGCCGTAAATTGTTTTTTTTTCCGAGGTATATTGATTGTAAACATTAAATATTACACGAATTTAATTTTTAATCCGAGTTAGATCATTATTTTTATTTTGTATTACTTTTTGAATCCGAATTTGTTGATTATCTTCGCCATCGATCAGTTGGAGATATTACTTTGTAACACGGAACGTCTATTTAAAGAAAAAGATAGTTTATAAAATTGTCTTTGACGATTATTTTGAAAAATCTTCCATCGTCACTCATTATCAACGCAGTAACAGCAACATTAATATATTATTTGAGATGTAAAATACTATCGTAATAACGATTTGTGAATTTCTACATATCGACTTTATTATTACGTCCAGATTCAATACGTAATAAGAGCACGTATAATAAATAATATTACAAGTTTACTACATCAATACGTTCGATACTGTTTTATAACTAGATATTTTCTAATCATTACGACATAGAACAATTTTTCTTCTAGACCGAAGGTAAATAGTCAACTTTAATACAGAGTTTGCGATCGAAGTTTTCATCTGTAAAACGTGAACGTCGAACGTCGAGCGCCGCTATTAATAGCGGCGCT